>NW_009189207.1:0-2306 GCF_000690835.1 Fulmarus glacialis | reverse complement strand
TTTTTTCCTTTTTTTTTTTTTTTCATTTGACTTAAGACTATTGAATTGGCTATTCTGTTTCAGGTGGTTTCACATTTAGTTTGTGTGTCACAAAGGATGAAAGGAATGCACATCACACAGTCAGATCATTACCTTGTAAAATAAATAACAGAAAAGGAAAAAAGAAGGAAAAAAAAAGAAATTGTGCAGATCAGTATTTGTGGAAGTTTCTTTTTTTCTGGAATAATTTCTTTCCATGAGTGTTACGATAGTAAAAATAGAAATTATAGAACCACAGGACTTACATGCCACATTAAAGTAATACAGAAATGTTGAAATCCAAATTGGAAGCCAAAAAATGTACAGGTCCAAGTTTTGCATTGACATGTGCATGCATGGAACTGTATGTCTACATACATTATTCTTATATATGTACACTTTCGCTTCACATATATTTCTTTTGTTGGAAAATTAAGAACAAGGCATTTAACAGGCTACAGTCACAACAGTAATGCAAATGCAGTATTCCTCATAGAACAGTATTCACAAAAGCTATAAAAAAATTGTTCTGTGGGCATGGAACTAATGAAGTCTGGGGTTTTTTTTCAGATTTGTGTCCTGAGTTAACTGCAAGCATTGACTGATGTTCTATCCAGTGATTGGGGCATTTATAAAATGGGGTCTCTGATATTTAATATAAAGCTGAAGAACTCACTGAATCTCTTTTCTTTACCCCACTGCCTATTTTCACAAAACTTCATGAAACTTCATTATCTTTGTGCCTTTTTCTCTTTATCTGTTCAAATCTGCCAGTGAGCTCAAAAATGTTTTTCATAGATGACATACAGAAGGAGAGGCAGACACACAGACACACATAAACATACAAAGACAGATCATTACATGAAATTTGTTTTCATAGAAAATGAGGGTAAAAAGTGTTCATCAGATGCATATTGCTGTATATAGTATCTTTGTTGATAAAATATAAACATATGTCATTCAGAAATCTTTCAATATACTGTAATTGGTAGGTGGCATAACACTGACACTGAGTGCTTTCAAATTATCTTTCATACTTAGGCTTTCTATACCCACTTGATGGACAGTGCTGTATTAAACAGTTTCTCAAAACAAAATTAGACTAAAAAATAGCAGTTTTCTGTTGATATGTACTTCTGGAAATGACAGCTCTACTCTTTCAGTGCCTGCAGATAATGGATGTTCAAAGATTCTTTCTTCATAAGCACCCTCTAGAACTCTGGATTCTAAACAGGGAAAGACTTCAAAATAAAGAACAGTGCCCTAAGCTGAAAAAGTAATGAAAATAGTCACCATTAGGTCAATTGGCTTAAAAGGAAAAAAAAAAAATCTTTTCTTTTTGCCATTTGTTTTATTTAAGTATAGTCTGGACATGTTAAACTCAGCTTTATCTTCCAAAAAATTCGTTTATATCAACAGGTAGATTTTTATTTGAGTCTTAATTCTTCTAATGCAATGTCCACTTTGTTTGCAATACAATTTTACAAAGCTTACAGATTCATATATTTAGCCACAGATTAACGGAATAATTTTATCAATAAATAAAGTTGACCAATTATTTTGAAGTAGCTTATGATGGATTTTCAAAAAATTACTTTCATTCTTATTCTTGAGTCATCTTGTTCCAAGGATGTAACTTCAAAATGGCAGTTTATGCAAAATCTGAAATTGTCAGTATTTTTTCATTAATGTTTTTTACCTGAAAATTCGTATGTTCAGATGCTGACATTCTCTGGTATCTGATCTAAAAAATTTCATTCTTGTATCAGGAGAGAGAAATAGTACCTTCTGATTTATAAACCGTGCCTAATTATGGTTCAAATAGAATCATAGAATCATAGAATCATAGAATCATTAAGGTTGGAAAAGACCTCTAAGATCATCGAGTCCAACCGTCAACCCAACACCACCATGCCCACTAAACCATGTCCCTAAGCGCCTCATCTACACGTCTTTTAAATACTTCCAGGGATGGTGACTCACCCACTTCCCTGGGCAGCCTGCTCCAATGCTTGATGACCCTTTCAGTGAAGAAATTTTTCCTAATCTCCAATCTAAACCTCCTCTAGAGCAACTTGAGGCCATTTCCTCTCATCCTATCACTTGTTAACTTGGGAGAAGAGACCAACCCCCACCTCACTACAACCTCCTTCCAGGTAGTTGTAGAGAGGGATAAGGTCTCCCCTCAGCCTCCTCTTCTCCAGGCTAAACAATGCCAGATCCCTCAGCTGCTCCTCATAGGACTTGTTCTCCAGTCATCAGTTTTGTTGCCCTTCTCTGGACATGCT
>NW_009189206.1:0-3941 GCF_000690835.1 Fulmarus glacialis | reverse complement strand
CTGTGAGTTTTTATCCACAGAACCGGATTGTTGGACGCCCTTGTAACCTGTACGCCCCGGTAGCAAGAAAAGACGACAAGTCAACAAACATCCTGCCCACACCTGGAAGTTCCACACCGGCAGAATCCGGACAACGGCGACATAACCCCCATGGGCGGAGGCTACGATGTCTTTGTGTGATTTTCATTTTAGGACTCGTCACTATAGGACAAGCAGCATCAGAACACGATGCATTTAGTATGTTCCTTGTCCACAAATATGATATATGTGTTTTTAAGATTGTTACATTTAGCTAATTTGATTACGCATAGGGAGGGGGGAAATGTGGGTAGTTAGGATCTGGCAGCCGGAAGATATCGTGCTGTACGGAAAGGTAGGGCCCCCCCCGATAGCCTATAGTGTTTAGTTTGTGATGTAAGCAGACGGAAGTGACGTCACAAACCCAAGGTATATAATGCTGTGTTACATACCAATAAACGTCATTTGCCGTCCACCACATTGGTGTCTGTGAGCTGATAGCCCGAGCGGCCTGGGGTTGGTCGCCGTGCCGTTCCTGAACCAGGTCGCCACGCCTTATGAAGGCAACAGTTTCCATATAGCTGAGCTACACTGCTGAGCTGTAATTAAAGCCTTAGAAATCTTCAGTGGCGGTCTCAAGCACAGTCAGGCACTCAGCATGTAATGGTGGTTGTACACATCTCATCTACTCAGCACAATTGCAACTTACTGAAACAACATTTTTTCAGGGGGTGCGTCTGAGATGGGGGCTGGAGCCTGATGCAGAAGACTTGACCTTAATACTGTGTGCAGTTCTACTTCCTGATCATTATGGCTTTGGAAGAAGACTTTATGGTCTTTAACATCTGGGAGAAAAGTCATGGGGAATAGTCATGGTTTGCTGTTAGAACCTAACTTTATTTAACCTATGCTTTAGCATATGAATTCCTGTGAGACTTGGTGCATCACCTAGACGCTTTCAAAATATTCCTGCCTGTAGTAGAATATTTCTATAAATACACTGCTCAAAAAGTATGACCATCTAACTTAATAAAAATATTCTCTTTGGTGGCACAGAGATGCTGCTAAGATGTAATGGATAAGAAATCTGTTTCTTCTTTCATGTGTCTCTCATTATCATCATTTCAGAAACGAATAAAAAGAGGTTACTTTATCAGAAGAATAAAGAACCTTTTAAGGAACCAGAAACCTGAATAAAAGATAACAACCTAATACTGCATTTTAGAACTGAAAAATAAAATTAATTTGCTTAAAGCATGCTCCGAGCATTGTAAACTTACTTCATATGAATATTCTAGCAATTCTGCTTTGGCAAAAAACATTTATTGAAACAGCAAATTTTTCCAAGGTTAAAAAATATGTTGACAGATTGTTGTCGTTTAACCCAGCAGGCAGCTAAACACCACACAGCCGCTCGCTCACTCCCCCGCCCCGCAGTAGGATGGGGGGAAGAATCAGGAGGGGAAAAAAAGTAAAATTCATGGATTGAGATAAAGACAGTTTAATAGAACAGAAAAAGAAATAATAATAGTAATAGAATATACAAAGTGAGTGATGCACGATGCAATTGCTCACCACCCGCTGACCAAGTAGCGATTGCTACTTCCTGCATCACGCTTACCATTCATATACTGAGCATGACGTCACATGGTATGGAATACCCCGTTGGCCAGCTGGGCCAGCTGTCCCGACTATGCTCCCTCCAAGTCTCTTCCAGGGCATAGAAGCTGGATGTCCTTGAATAGCAGGGTACTTAGCAACAACTGAAAACATCAGTGTGTTATCAACATTCTTCTCATACTAAATCCAAAACACAGCACTAGGAAGAAATTTAACCCTATCCCAGCCAAAACCAGGACACAGACTATACACAGGATGAATCTATGAAGATACAGGAAGTTATCTAAATTATCTTTTGCCAGTTTTTAGCTTTTTTATACTGAGAACACTTAAGCATAGCAATCCATGGGGCTGAAGAGTTCATGGCACAATCTGTCCTCTAGAACCATCCTCAGCTCTCCCATGTGCTCGCTTTCTCTCACATCTTAAAAGTATGGCCCATAGGATGGCCACCACACTATGTTTATCCTGAAGAATGCATCTTAAAAAAAGGGCTAGGAATTAATGTTCAGATAGCACACACGTCTTGAACTGCTTCATACTCATTTATGTTCCTATAGGTGGACCATGTCTCTTTGATGCATATAAGAAGAAATTAAACTGAATACTTTTCTTTATATTGCTGCACCATAGAGCTACTGAATTTGGACTTCCATATATATGTATCTGCCAATCAGAAACAGAGTCCAATAAGAAATTATGTATAACCCTTTGATAAGAAATAATATATAACCCTTTGACTTATTAATAAATTTTTGACTGAGAAAGTAATCAATTTCTTATTCCTAAGATGGGAACAAGAAGTGACCAAGGTCTACAACTAAACATAAACTATACATAAAAACTCACTCCACTATAGCAGTAGTCAGTCAAAATTATAATCATATTTGCACATGGAGAAGCAAAATGAATTACTTCAATACATTTCAAATGGTTTTCTCCACCTGAGAAGTTGTACTCTACTTACAGTGAAATTTTGCTCTGACCCAAAAGATCTTACCCTTACAATACAAAATTGTCACCTCTCAGATTATTATTAAATAAATTTAATGGGGCTTATTACTGCTTCTTCCTTATCTGCTCTTGTCTGACTGGGAGAGGAAAGAGATGTTGCCACTACTCACAGAAAGAAAACAGATTTTTTTTTTTTTGTTCTGGTTGCCAGTAATTAGATCAGTCACAGGGAAAAATGTGTCCAAAAATCCTTCAGACTTTAGCAGATTTGTAGTCTGCTTTTTGGGACTTAGCCAGTCAATGCAAAAGATGGAAGTCACTGTTCATATTTCCATCCCCTTTTCTTTTTCTTAAAATAAGTATAACCCTTCTGTATTAGGTGTCCAAATTCAATGGAGACTTAAGAAATCCCAGTTTGCATCAGTTATATGTATAACTAATGGGCAAAAACCATCTGCGTTATCCTGACTTAGGTGAGCATTATTACGTTCAGAAGGGACTTTTTAGGTTTGCATTCAATTCTACTACGGATTCTATTCCTTCTGCTTTTCTTAAGGCAAAAGTCTGCAGTTTTGTTGGAACAAAGATTGCAGGATCAAGCAGTAACTCTTATCCCTCTTCATGAAAAACTAGAGGATTTACATACTGTTGTCCGCACTGGAAAGTAAACAAAACCTTTTCAACCAGCTTCCTATAACTCTAACAGATATGTTCTGATGATCAGCGGAATATTATTTGTACCGTGGATGCAAAACCCATGAGAGAAATTGAGAACTGGATGCAGACTTTTGCATCAGTGCCTAATGTAAACCTCAGCTTGATTTAAGTGCAGAAGGTTGATGATTCTGTTTCTTATCATAGCCTCAAACAGACAGCAATGGCATGGGTGTCAGAAACTTTCAGACATAGTGCTTCAAGATTTCAGATCCTTCATATTTCTTAGACTTATGATTTGCCAAACACTATGCAAATCACTTCTCAATCTTTTGATTTGTCATCAATTCAAATTTCTGTTTTGATAAAGGCTAAGAAAATCTTCTGGTAGGCTCTATAATAGAGAAGGAACACAAACAACATAAACTGGCTGGGGCATCCAATTTTCAGAATTTTGTCTTAGATATCTAAGTTTCTTTGGTCTGCCAATACAAATTCACTTTGTAGTAGAGACAAGGAAAGGGAATGATCATTGGCTAGATGGTAAAACAATCATATAGAGCTTAACTCTGTAAACTCAACTCTATAGTTTATACTACATAGCCTCTGCTAAAGAGGCTCCTGCATGCTACATGATTTATTCTAATTAATCATAGAATAGTTTGTGTTAGAAGGGGCCTTTAAAGGTCATCTAG
>NW_009189205.1:0-19476 GCF_000690835.1 Fulmarus glacialis | reverse complement strand
GGCGTGCGCCCGCCTGCGTGCCCGCGCGAACGCAGCGTGCCGTGTCTCCCCCACGGCCGCGTTTCATTATGTCCGCGGTGCGGGGAGAAACGGAGTGTTTTATTCCCCCTCCGCCCCCCGCAAGTTTATGATGGTGGAACAGCAAACTGCACACGGCTGGAAAAGTTACAGCGCTTCTGAACTCGAACTGAAGTTACAGTTAACTGGCTGGTGTTCTTTTTCCCTAAGCGTGCGTTATGGTCAAGTAAAGACAGTGGTTAAGTGTCAGCGTGACTACATAGATCGCACCGCAGTTGGTTTTCCTTGGTATCTGCTGCTTATGTTTGATATTCAGGCTTTCCAAACTTTAGGTTAATACTGTTCTTCTTAAGATGTCTTTTGATGAATATTTTAGATAGGTAGGTAAATAACCAACTGAAGAATTGAAGCTGTAAAGATTTTTTTTTTTTTTACTTTTACCATTTTAAGTAATTCTGCATGCTTTCAGTAAAAAATTGTTATGGGACCTATGACACGGCATTGTTCTGCTTGCATTCTTTTCTATTTTGCTTTAGATTTCTTCAGTGTTACTTGGTTCTAACCACAGCCCCTAAGACCCAGACAATAAACATTGCACCAGAATTTAATGCCTTTAATAGTACTCCAGTTATATGTTCGGGGTGGGGCAGTCTCTCTGTGTAAGTTAGTATTGTTGTGCAAATAAAGGCACACTTTCTCTTTGGGAACCTAATTGCCCTATTACTGTCTTTGACTTTGTTTCTTTTGTCCTTTTGTTACTCTAAGGAAAAAAATGGTGTGCCAGAAGGATAGGATTGGAGGCAGTTTTTTATGCTCATATATATCAGTAATAGAAAGCAAAAAGATTGTATGAATAATGAGCATTTAAAAATAAATCTAAAGTTAAGTGTATCATACAGCATATGTGGACTTGACCGAGGTGAGGGTAAAGCTTCATTAAATACAGTATTTCTCTCACGAGTTATGTCTCAGCTTTGGGACTGGTATTTCTGCGGTGTTTCATAGAACATGCGCCAGAAGACTGTGTTCAAAGCAGTCTTAGATCTTTTCTTTTGTTCACTTCTGAAGTGGTCTGTGAGCGTTTCTTGTCAAGTTTGAAAAATGCTTTCACTAACACCTGAGGCTTGAAAATTGACAAAAGAAAAAGTGCTCCAGCTAGCATTCTTATATTAAATACATTCTTGACAAAGGTCTATATGAAATTAGTATCTGCAGATATATTTTCTCAATTTTTGTTGGACTTTTGAAGTTAAGGTCAGAATGTGCACAGTAGCAACTTTAAAAAATGTCTGCACTTTTACCTCCAATTTTCATGGTCCTGATTAATAATATTGCTGTGAACTAGTGATCTTTTTCAGAAGGAGACTTTTCATTCTTCGTATGATGGAGAACATTTTTGCAAGTTACTCATTAAAATGCCTATTAGATTTTTGTGTTTTCTGCTGCAATTGAAGTTCTCTCTATATAAAGAGTGTTTCCTGGACCTCCATCTCTTTTGAACTTTATCCGTTTAGTTTTTTATTTGTTTGATCTTCCAATGGAGTAGTAAACACAACGTTATGACATAAAAATCACTTGTCATGAAAGTGGCAGCAACGTTACGACATAAAGATCACTTGTCATGAAAATGGCAGCAGAGAAAAGCTTATGCCTTATTTGCAAGATAAAATAAGGAAGGATGAATATGGGAGTGCAGCTTTGGTAGTTTGCAAGTACAGCAGAATAAGACGACTAAGACTGAAAATTTTATTTGTTTCTGACACATGTAAAGTCATCACTTCTTAGGCGTAAAAACACTTTCCTGTTTGTCTCCACTCGGTAGAGAATATTTCCGATGTATCGCTGCACGGTGTGAGCACCCAGGTGGGTCATTTAGACTTGGGACCTTTGGGAAAAATATTAAAAATAAGTTTGTTGTTGCAGAAAGGATACCTTTTTCATATCTTCACTGATATTTTACCATAAGTAACTTTTATTTAAAAGAATATTCTCCCTTCTTCTTCCTCTTCTTCCCCATTTAAGTAAAGGCAAGGCCTGTCAGTAATATGGCGAATTCCTCTCCTTCTGCATATCTCTCATTATGGCTTTTGTTTTTCAGAATCTAATCTGAAGATGATATTCAATAACTGTGATTAATACCTGTAGTAAAGGTCATGGTATGGAAACTTAATCTGTAACCAGTCAGTGCTGTCATGAGTCAGTTTTCTGTGCCTGAAACATACAGTGGAATCTACTTATGTAGCAAACATGGACTTGATCTTGGGCATTGTCTGCCGTGACTGTGGCTATGGGGTTAAAAGGCAATTAAACTTCTGACTGCAGCTATCTGCCCTCCTTTCTTCCTGAAGGCTGTTGCCTTCTGCAAAGCCATCAGAAAGGATCATATGTCTATGCTGTAGCCTCTTCATTGAAAAGTCTGGCAGCAAAGCTTAACCTAACTTGTGTGAACTCTGACTTGTGATGACGCCTTTTGACTGTCTGTAGCACCTTCAGCCCCCAGCTGTTAGCCAGTCATTTCTTGGTGCTGATTTTATTTTTTTATAAAAGCGTAGGCTGTAAGTTAGAGTAGCTGAGAAGTTGCTTTATGAAAAACTGAAACAGCTACACAGTAGGAATAAGAATTTCTACAAGAATATTTGTAAGGGGTTGAAGGTGGGCAGTATTAGGACTATCATCCAAAAGTAAACTGTCTCTGCATGTGAAAAGGAGCCTTACGCTACATGACTCCACAGTGAAGTTTCTGGTGTAAGCACACCGCCCATTCTGCTAGCTCTGCTGGGGTGCATGCAGACAATCTTTGGTAGACAGCTAGGCAAGTGGCTGCAACAGTGTCCAGAGGTTTTTGTCTCTGGTTGAAGTGTCTGGATAAGCAACTAAGGTGCAGCATTTCTGATTCTGTGATTTGTAGTTTAAACTGCAAATTCCCTTCCAGAAGGTTGTGAAGTTACATACATGAGTATGTGAAGGCAGAATCTCTCAGCTGTTAGTGTGTTTAGCTTCTCTTATATGAACTGCATAACTCTGGTTTATGTTAATTAAAGATTTAACTCTTCTCCTTAGTGATTTTTTGTTGTTTCCTGTGAAGCTGCTTTATTGATTGAATCATTGTTTGATGAAATGACAATAGTTAAGTCCCGATAAATGTTAATGCAGGGTGTCCTGTGGGATTGTACAATGCAAGGCACCGATTGGCTTCTAAGTATTTAAGTTACTTGTTTTAATTGTGATGAGCTGCTGTCATTATTAATCAGTTCTTAAACTTTGAACATCTTCATTTGATTACTGTTAGCAGATCAAGCAAATACTACAAATCACTGACAGTATAATTTCATGTTTTCTGTGGTAGTGTGATAAAGATAACTCCTTCAGCCTGTAGAGTATCACAGTTTTGCAGTATATCTTTTCAAAGCCACCTGTGAATCATTACTTCAGTTGGAGATGTGTGGGGACTAGACAACTGTAATTATTTTTCTGTGAAGGCAAAGTTCAGGCTTTGCAGTGTGTATGCGGCTGTTGCGTGGGTCCACATTTCCTTTCCATCAGATCTAAATGGTGCAGTTTCCTTACTTTCCAAGACCTATCCAAGGCAGGGGATCTGGCCAAAACATCCTGGCTGAAGTTCAGTTTAGGTTGACTCAGTCATGGAAAGGCAGAAGTTACATTCGATGGTGAAGGGAAACAGCTAGAAGAATTATAAATACTTACTGCTCCATCTGTTCTTAGACTCAGTGTGTGCCCTGTGTTAAAGCAGTCTGTAATCTGGATCTTTTTGGGTGTCCAGCTGGTCTTGAACTCCAAAGTAATGCGGGTGGTTTGTTACCTGCTGAGTTTTAGTTTTGGATTGACTAATATTGCATACTTTCTTCATGTAAAGGAAATACATGCCTTTGTTACCTTTGGGTTTACACCAAAATATGTGTCATGTGCTTGGATGCTGAAACATTGAGCTGATGGAGACCCTATTGTCCGATGAATTAGCTACATCTACAAAACCTTCTAGGTGCATATAAAGTGATAGTGCAGATCCTAAGTCTCTTCAGTTTCAGCTCGTGGTTTTGTGGCTCTTCTTGTATTTGCATCTGGCTAAAGTTACCTTGACAATGATAGATTTTTTTTCCTCTCTGTCTCAACTCTGGTGTGTCCAGCAGAGGTGGAGAAATTCTCTGAGACCACAGGAAGAACTGCGTGATTCACCACAACTAGTTCCATTTGGGGCTGTTCACAAAAGAGGTTTGGTGATGTTGACGTAAATAAACCTAAGAATTGGTGAGGGATTACAGTTCAAGAAGAGATACGACTTATTTGAAGTCAGGTGAATAACACTACTCCCATGAGGGTTTTGAGGAAATTTTAAGATTGGACACTTGAGAAACAATTAGACAGTGCGTAATGCATTTGAGAATCAGGGCCAGCAGCCTTATCATTTGGGACAGTGAGATGGAAATTTATTTTTTCATTTTATTGAAGTCCTTATAATCTGTTAGAAGCATTTATCCTTCCCTCCTCCTCGCTTTGTAATTCTAACAGGCACTACCCATTAAAAAGCAGTCCAAATGAATGGGTCAACACTAGCTTTGGCGGGGAGTTGGCTTCATTTTGCTTATTTCATTACAGGCACCAGAATCTACCCAAACTAATACCAATGTTATCTGGATGGAGCCTGGCCACTGTTGCACCCATTGTCTCTTTGTAGATCTTTGCTTTGACTTTAATGAGACTTTTGTAAGGGCCTGGAGGAATTAGGTATCTAGCTCTTACTGTATTTTAATGAGAGCAGGGTGCCTAATTTCTGTGGGTTTTTTATACAATTTCAGTCTTAGTAAATACAAACTAAGCTATTTTTGAAACATGTTAAATCACAAGCTTTTTAGCAGTTCTGTTCTGTGAACAGATCCTTAGATGGGTGGGCCGTGTATAATGGGTTCGGGCTTGCGGCAGTGGCTGTTTTTTTAATTTTGTGGACTACTATTGCCAGAGAAAATTGCTTTGTGTCTTCATGTCCATGGGTATCTTTGGACAGGATTTATTACTTGCATTCAGGTAGTATTTTCCAATATTTTATGTTCCTCTGATATAGATCTTATAAATTACTTTTTTTTTTGCATAGAAGTATGTTCTTTGACATAGAAAAATCTTAGAATACAAATTTGTTTAAGACAATTCACAGTTATGTAAGATTGGGTGAGTCTATCTGCTCTTAAATAAAGATAATGAAGGGACTTGATCTGGTGTAAGGGGTGCAACATTCTCATCTGGTAGTTACTGTTTTTCACAGGTTGGGCACTTGCTAGCCCATTAAAAAGAACTTTTAATTTTCCAGATTTGCTTACAGGACATGTTTAATGTCTATGTAAATGACAGTGTAAGTAGTGGAGCTGAGACTGGAGCCAGTTAATTTTTATGAGAACTGCAAGCTGAGTTTGAAATAGAGGTGAATAGAGGGGGAGATTTTGATACCCATTTCAATGCATAAGTGTAGGTAGAAGTCTTTTGTGAAATAGGATATTTGGGGATACTGTATCCTGACAGTAGTTTTGTAATTGATTGCATTGTGGTTCTGTATAAATTTTTCTGGATAGTGGTGGTGGTACTAGGTTCTGCCTTGTTAAATGGACTGAATTTGGCTTATAACGTGCCAAGAGAGAGTAAGCTGTGAGAGTGGCAGTCTTATATTTTGCAGTGTAGTGGTTGGCTCGTATAAAAACTCTTTGTTGTGTGGAAATGTTTGTTGTCCTTCATACAGGCAAACTGTAGGCCTCTTATAGGAAGCTATGGCATGGTGTATGCAGTTGTGAACATCTGATAACTTGATTCCTTTTGTGATAATGTTGTGAGTTTGTAGGGGACTAATTAGTGACTATAGTGTTTTGTTTTGTACAGAGAAGCTTCATAGGCATCTCCCTGTTTTACCTTGCAAGGAAATAGGATCCCAAGGTAGCTTGTTTCAGGTGAGGATATTTTATTTTAAATGAGTTAAGCATTGTTCTAATTTGTTGCTTTTAATGAGAAGAGAGTATTAAAACATAATAAAAGGGAGTTTATAAGCAAAAGCTACTAGCCCAGTTTTGATCCTGACAGAACGATTAGGTAATTGGGGGTAAATAAGTGAAAATGCTCTTGATGTAGCATTTTATCTTCTGTGTGGGTTCTGATAAGTAAAGACTCTTGCTCGTAAAAGAAGAAAGATGATCAGTTCTGTAAGCTTTGAATTCCTTGATTGCTAGCAGTAAGCACCAATCCACTTTTTTTTGTGACATGTGTTGCAGATGGGCCTTCTTTCTGCTTACTTGGGAACCTTGGGAGGGTACTTTGTTTTTCTTGACTGTCTGTTTCTTAATTTGACTACAAGCCAGGGTGTTTGCAATGTAACAGCGTGGCTTTATGTAAGCAGTGTCATAACAGGGTTACACCACTTACTTGTGTTAGAAAGTAATTACTGCGAACTGTGGACAGTGATATACCCAGAAGTGGAAGGTGGAACACTCTTCTGTGATAAATTCTGTAAGGAGAGGGACTGGGACAGGGAGTCGCCTTAGGCCTTGTAATGTACCATTACATTGTAATTACCTTGTAATGTACTGAATTAGAATGCCTTTTAAGAAGACTCATTTTTCATTGTATTGGCTTTATTATTATGGGACAAGTAATCATGGGTAGGTGACCTTACTGTAAAACTACACACAAAGTAAATAAAGGGAAGAGGCTAAGCCATGTAATGGTCAGCTACTGCTGAAAGTGGTGATCCTACTTGCTTCTTTGTGCTGGCACTGGGACTCATCTGTCCTTTCAGAAAGTCTGTTCAGTAACCTGGATCACTAGATGGTTTGGTGTGTGGGTTTTTTTTTTTTTTTTTTCAATGTAGGGTTACTTTTCTGCTGGCTTCACTACCCAAATAATGACATCAGTGTGTGATCAAACACATGAAAATGGTGCTGTTGGGAGTGGGGAATAGCAAGAAACATGACTGATCTCATTAGCAGTAACCGACCATCAGTTTTGTAAAAATACGGCAGCTGCATCACTGCGTTGCAATAGTCTGACATTAGTAAACAAAAAGTTCCCAATATTAGACATTGATAAAAGTTCTCGGAAAACTGAAGAAGAATGATGAAAGTTCTTGGAAAACTGAAGAATGTTTCAAGCCTTTAGCCTGCATCAATTTGTTCTTCTAAGAACACAGATACAAAAATATAATAGTTGGTTTTCCAGCCTGTAAAAGCCTGTCATTTGTTCTCGGGGCACTGACTGTTTTATAAGCCACTTGAGCTGCACTCTTCTGGTTTGTGACATCAGTAGAACCCCTGAAGTGAACAATAACTCTTCAGTCCAAAGTAATTGTCTTTGCTGTTGTCTGTTTCGTTTAATATTATGATTGCATACAGAGATAACCAGAGAGGTCCTACATTAATAGCTAACTTAAAAAAAAAAAGTCAGAAAATAGTCTTAATAATCCTTTCAATACTTGTTTTGCTGCATTATCATGAATTTTATAAGTATGAATTTCAGTGCAGTCACATCTGTTTAGGGAGAGATTTTTGAACACGCATGTGTTACAGAAGTGCCCAACTATCTCCGTGCCTTTAGTAGTACTGTGCTTGACCCCATATGATCCATCTGATGATAGCGAGTCAGTTGAATTACCATTGTCTCTGGTAGATGTTTTCTCATAGCATATCAGTTGCTTTGATCTGCGAGTAACATATAAACATCTGGAAATTGACTGAACTATCAGAATCCTTAGCCTTCTAGTGGGCTTTTAGAAGGCTGGTCAAACTAATGTGCAACATTAAGGATCGTTTAAGCATTTTCTGCTGATGACAGTTGCATGTGTATGTGCGTGTGTGTGAAATGACTGCCAGTAGATTTTATTACATTTTTTTCAATACCCCTAATGTCACATAGAAATTCTGTTTTTGTTTTTGTTTTGTTTTGTTTTTGTTATTAGACCTATTCTGCTAATTGAAAAGGAGACAGAAAATAGATGTCCACGCCTACAGACCCTGGCGCCATGCCTCATCCTGGTCCTTCCCCTGGACCAGGACCTTCACCTGGACCGATTCTAGGACCTAGCCCAGGACCAGGGCCATCTCCTGGCTCAGTTCACAGCATGATGGGGCCAAGTCCTGGTCCGCCCAGTGTCCCGCTTCCAATGCCGACAATGGGGCCTACTGATTATCCACAGGAAGGCATGCACCAAATGCATAAGGTAATAGTTTATTGCAAGTGAACCTTTTTTTCCTAGAGTTCTCTCCACTGATTAAAAAAACTACTTAAACTATCTTTAGGCCTGCATAACTGTTATTACACATCATATATCACCTGCAAAACTGCAGCTACACTCCTGCTTCTGTCTTTATTACTAAAGATGATGCATATATCAGATTAAACACAGTTTCCTTATTCTTACCAGACTGCTTTGAACTATAGAGTTAGTTTGCAAATCTTCTTTTGTAAACTATACTTTTCAGTAAGATAGACATTACTAGGGAAAAAAATTTGAATTATAGTGTTAAAACCTTATGATAGACTGTTCTAACCCCCTTTTTTTTGGTTTTTTTTTCCTTCTTGTCTGTTTGGACGTATCTTGGATTTTTCTGGGGTCATTTTTAATTTGCATGAATTTTTTTGTTTGTTTTTAAATTAACATTTTTTAACTCGTAAAGGGCTTATGCTCACAAATTTGTTTACTCTTCCATGTTGATCAAAAACCTGGTTTCCAGGTTATTTTATAAAGGCTCCATCTTACTAAAGAATTTAAAACTGTGTAGTGTAGAACATGTGAATAATTGGACTTCAGTGGTTATTATCATACACTTAAAATTACATGTGTGCTTAGACTATCATTAATGACTTTTGCTTTGAGGAAATATTTGCTTGTGTGGAATTTCCTTTGTGAGAACAGTCTCTTTCTGTATTGTCATTTTTATTTGGTTATGTACCAGAGATTTAGAGCTTAGGATAATTTCAATTTCTCTGATGTTCTACTCTCAGAAATATGCAGTGACAGCTTACAGAGCCAAGATATTGAAAACATTTTGGTAACTATTGTTGATTCCACTTGGAATTGTTATATGCATGTAGAAAAAATTTACAATAAAAATTTAGTTTTAAAGTAAAATAAACATACTTTAATTTTTCTCATGAATTGGCAACTTCTTCATGTTGCCATTTTCACATATGGATCAGTTTCATTCATTGAAATAGTTAAAACAGTGTCCAGTCAGTAGCGACATGACATTACCATCTTGTGCTTGAAGAACTGTATCATTAAAATTTCTAATAGCACAAAGACAGCTGAAATGAGGGAGGCCATGATCCAGCTGCCCGTTTGTTCTGAAATGTTGTAATTTCTCAGAGGTCAGTACATTCAGTAACTAAAACTTTTGCATTTCAATCCTGAAGCATGTAATTTAGCTATTAGCCAGATTAGACAATTGCAGTTCCTTGGTTGTGGGGTCAGTTACAGCCTGAGGTGCCAGTACTCTGGTGAATGCCCCAGAACTTCTTGGACAGCCAGGGTTTTTACATCCTTCAGTTCTCTCGTTTCTTTTTGTTTTTAAGAGATTCTGTACCTGCAGAAGAAGAGGGCGGCACCAGGAATTTTCCATTAGAACGGTTGAATGCTCCATACATTATGTTTTTAACTGCTATATCCTGTTTCACCTTGTGTGTTCTTCAGACATTTAATGCTATGTTAGCATTAGAAACAAACCAACAAATGTCATCCCATAAAGTTCTTTCAGAGACTTTAGAAGCATCTCAGAAGTTCTGTGTGTCAGAGTAGAAATTCTTCCTTTGAGGTGGCATTAAAATGTTTTGAGAAATGCACCATGAATGTGAAGAGTCTGGATAGCTAATTCAAAGATGACCAGTCAGTATAGTTCTAGTAAAACTACTTTCCCTTTTCTGTACCTTGATTCTGATAATGGAACAAAGGCTGTAATTTCACAAGTCTCTATTTTAGTAGCAGCAACCTTGCTGTCCTCTAGGTTGCCACTTCACAAGTTTCAACATGCCTTCGTGTGTGTGTGACTAAGCTAGAAAATGGGTCTGTTGAACTGATCCAGGGGAAAAAAATTTTTTTTGATGGTTAATTTTTCAGTCTAGATCAGTTTTCTGGTCTGTTTTCCTGTGCAACCCTGGAAATAGTGACTTGTGACAACTGAGGGAAGGGTCTGTTTAAGAAAAGCTGTGGAAGAGTGCCTCTGGGCTATTTTGCAAATATTACTTGAGTGTTGCTCCGTGTAATTAAAAAACTGGTCAGCCATCTGCAGTTTGACCAAGTAAACGTTTTCTTTCTGCTTAGTGTTACGTAAAAAACATCATGACTTTCAAGTCGTGATGTAACATAACGCATTTTTTTTTCCTAATGAAATGCAGTAAAAGTGAGAGGTTGCACAAAAAGTGTCCCAGTTACGCAATTGCTTGTGGGGTACGCATGTATGCAATGGGATGTGGTTCGTTCTTTTAAAATTCACAAACTGAGTAGTGAAACACCTGAATTCTATGTTAGATGTTTGACTAATATAATATAAAAAAAATCCAAAGTATCCAACAATAGAGAAAACACTGATTGATACACTGATTGATATTAATGAATCGTAATTTCTAAAGTATGTTTACTTAACAACAGTTAATATGAAAATTAAAGACTGTATATTTACTTAGTAACCAGAAAACCCTAGCATAGGAAAATTTACTATTGATTTACATAATACATTTTTGACAGAAACAATAAATTAGCTATCTTTCTTGCTACTTTCTTAAGTAATCTTTAGACTATCGATCAAATTGCCAGGGAAATACTTACAGTTCCAAATCTTACTGAAGTATATCTTGGATGCAAACCAGCTACATTTAAGGAGAAATACGTAGAAGTCTGTCAGGGGGGACTGCTAAATGGACAAACCGTAACAGCCTCAGAGAGTCTCATGAGGTGAAAATGCTTGCAAGCTGGCAAGATATTAAAGGAAAGCATTGTTACATGGTTGCCCTAATCTTACTTTTCCTCAGCATCCACTTACGAGCTCCTCTGGAGGCAGAACATAGGGTTAGATGGTTTTAGTCTGAACTGGTAACAGCCTTCTGTATGCTCTTATGCACCAGCTGGGCCACATGATTTTAATTGCTTAACTCTTAGTTATGACAACGGTATATCTATTTAATTTGCATGGTTCTCACTTGAGGGGTGGGAAGAGTACTGTGAGCTCTTGATTTATTTTCTCTTCCATTTAATCGTAACCTGTCGCATAATCACTTCTTTTGTGAATTTGTAATGGGGTGTACTGTAAATGATTACTGGCTGTGGAAAAATTATTATGATGTCATGGGCAATATTACTGTTTTTGGTGAGTGAGAGAAAAAGTGAGTGACAGGAAAAAACCTCCTACAAAAATGGTATTTTTTACGAAATATATTATTTGTTCACTCAGATGTTCCATTAAAACAGAAGCCAAATCTGTTGGCTAACAGATCTGTGCACATTAGATGTTCTGAGAATCTTATAATTCTGTCATGGTCCTGGAAGTAACGCCTTTTTATTCAGCAGGCGTGTTCCCTGCATTATTTTTGTTGTATGTGTTTACATTAGTGAAAAAAGAAAGTGTTGTTGTCAACCTTGAAAAATTAGCAGAGGCCTCATGTAAAATGGTGTTTTAGTGATTTATGAGAGATTAACAGAATTGTTGGCAAAGTTGCTGCTGCAAGGACAACGACAGTCAGTCTGGTTGTCCATCAGTGATGCATTCAGATATGCTGTGCAGTTATGTGACAACAGATTGCTGTTTGGTCTGTGTAATTTTTGTTGGTATAGAGGATGCATGGTCTAGAAGAAATCTAGTTTGATACTCGATCTTAGTCTCTGATTTCAAGGCTGGTGATTTGTTTGTTTGCTTACTTTTTTAAGAAGGGGGAAGGAAACAAAAAAAGACACCATAATCTAACAGTTTACCTGGAAATAGGTCAAACTATGATGCAGTGCTGTCTGTGAGAAGACCTTCGTTACTAAACTCAGAGTAAAAGCAGTGTATGCAAAATGTTCCTTATGTGTTAGGCATTATGTAAAGTCTGTAAGTCTGCCAAGTCTGTAGGTGTGGGCTTGCATACAGCTGAAGCTCATCCTTCATTATGTTTTCTGGAAGCACTGTTTATATATCTGGCCAGTTCTGTGCTTGTTCTTACTTACAGGGACCAATGAAAATAGTAATGTGTACTCAAAGTTGAATATATCTCATCTTTCTGTTTCCCTTCTGTTCTGTCATATTAAAAGAATAGAAAAAAAAAGTACCCCAATGTGGTAGTAGTGCTTTATTGGTAGTATAGGTTACATTTCTCATGCCAGCAATGTCATTGTGGAAGATACCTTTAATAATTTATACAGGACTGAAGAATTTACAGAATTGTTTACATTGTGTGTAAGATCCTTTCTGTAATTTTTAACCTGTTACATAGATTTAAAGTTATCATCTAACTCTGTAACTACACAGATTCAAAGAAGTTATGAAAAATAACTGCTTTTCAGTTCTTGTAGTCCTCTGCTGAATTGTCTCCCCTATTTTATAGGGTTTTTCCATAGACAAGTCTCTCTGCATAAATTAGCAGTACTGCGATCATTAAAACTAATTTTGTCTTTAAAGAAGTTTATGCCATCTTCATCTTTTGTAGCTTTGCTAGTAAAAAACCGATTAGAGAGTTTTACCTTTACTAATCTGTTTCTAATGAACTTCACTTTCATTTTTTTTAAAGCATAATTTCTGCAAACACAGAGAAGCAAACTCCTTTCTTGCTATATTTAGGCTCCCTTCCATTAGACTTGAAGCATTTCAGTTTGCTACAGGTTGTGGTTTTTTTAAAAATATTTATCTTACAAAAACCCGTTCTTTTGATCAATTCTTTCCATGGAAGCATTCCTTCAATTGATGTTTTTTTGTATTGTCACGTTTTTACCTTTCTGTTCGTGTTTGATTTTTTTAAAATTCTCTTTTTGAAGGGCCACATATTTGTTTTCCTCTTCACTGCTGCTCTTTGTTAATATCAGTTCCTTTCCCCACCTTCTATACGCTGGTACTTCTGATGCCCTGGGTATGCCTGCTGGGTCCAATCTTAGTCCCATCAGAGCTGCCTGCATTCACAGAGGTTTCACGGTTGCCACCCATTAGTGCAGTGACACTCATCCCTCCAGTCACACCACAGATGTGTACAGCTAGAGTTCTCTGTTCTGGAAATCAGATCCAATCTCCTGCAGAGTCTCCTCCTCCTCTTGGTGGCCCTAAAGATCTAGTCCTCGACACATACCATGATAAAATAGGAATGGATCTGGCTTTACAGGTGTTTCGGTTTCTGTAGTATTCAGCTCCTGCGGGCAGAATGTGAGCGTTCTCTTCCGCGTTGGTTATCTTTGTAAGTAGGGGCGAAGGGAGAGAGAGGGATCTTCATGCCTCAGAAAAGGGCACTGGGATTTACTTGGTTAGCACAGTGGAACTATTTTTAATGTGTCAGTCATCTATCCCTACATTTCTACTCCATATCCCAAGTTCTCGTGATCAAAAATAGCTTCTTGAGTAATGGGTGTTTTTCTGATACAAGTTCTTTTCACAGATGTTTTTATACTGTCATACAACTAAATGACTTGATGAAACATAAAAAATCTATTTTACTACTCCTTTCCTATAACTTTTCTCCTTTTAACCCGTAGTTTCTGATAAGGAAGAATGATAGTGAAATCCTTAAAAAATGTTGATAAACAAAAAAACCAAATCCATGTGTTTAAAGATACTTTCAATCAAATCTGATTATTGCAATGGAAAGTGGAAAATTTATATGAAAAGTTTACAAATTAAAATTTAGAATTATTTTTTCCTGTGTAGAAAGGATGACCTATGTTTAGTTCTGCTTAAATTGCTCGAAAAGAAGAAATGTGACTCTTTTCTTCTGTGACTTGATGTAGGTTCTTGCACACTCTTTTTGTTAACGGCCTGTATTTTCCACTGGAGTAAGTTTTATTAACTCTCTTAAAAAGAATTCTCAATAAATAGGTGTGCATTTAGATAAAAGAAGCAGCAAGGTCTCATTCACACTAGGATTTGCAAGAACAGTATTTAGTGTGCATGCATGCAGGTGTTAGAGAGGGGGGCAGAGCTGCATATTTCTGTAGAGAGAAGATAAGTAAGTGATGCCAGCCTGTTCCTTCCTAATACAAAGCCTTGCAGCTCTAAGTTAGAAGTTAATGAGCATAATCTTTTCCCTGGTTAGGGACCTGATGTAATTTTTGCTTTCAGGTAAAACTTTTTAGTTTTCTTAAGACATCTTCCTTCTGATGGTGCTTTCCCCCTATTTTCACATTCAGAGTCCTTCAGTTTCTATTATGGAGCCTTTTCCAGTGCCCTGCATGCCTTCAGCATGTTTTTCTGACCCCAAGCTGTCTTCTCTTCATTCTCTGAAGAAGGCACTTGGCCCTGTTTTGCATTTCAAGTACCATGGGAACTGTATACAGTTTTGGAGGAGTGGATGAGGTGACACGAACTGTAGGGAGCACAAGTATTTGAGTAGAACTATGTCTTCCCTTCCTTGACTGCCTATCCCTGTTTTTGCCTGCAAAGAAGAGGTTACCTCCTACAGTGTCATCTTTGTTTTTGAAGTGAAACAGTGTTTGGGGCATTCTAGTAGAGCAGTGACTGAAAGGGCAAATTTTGGGCTAAAAATAACTCGAGCCAAGCCACAGGCTGTACTTTCATAAATTGGTGTGTGTTACACTGCCTTGTAATATGAGGCCAATAAGGTTTGTGTGTTTGCATTTGGACGGTTTGCCTCCCTGGCATTGCCAAACAGTTCATAAGGAAAAAAAAAAAAAGCAAAAAGGAAACAAAGGGAACGAGCACGGTGCTCTGTGCTTCCCCAAATGTCTGATTCCAGGGGTAAAGGTTCCCATTGTATTTATTTTTAATGACGACTAAGAGAAGTTTGTACTCTTTATGTATTTGTTTAGATTTTGAGTTAAAGTCCTTTGGATTTTTATAGTGGATTTATATACTATCTCTATATAAGTACTTACTTTGTTTTCACAGTCTATTGATGGCTTACACGAAAAGGGAATGGTTGAAGACGTTCATTGTGGCTCCATGAAGAGTATGCGACCTCCTCACCCTGGAATGGGCCCACCTCAGAGTCCAATGGACCAGCATAGCCAAGGTTTTTACATACTGTGAATGCTATATGATTTTGGGGCCCCTTTGTTCCATAAAGAGTCAGTAGTTCCACGTAACAGATTTCCAATTATTTTCTTTCAGCTTTGTTTGGAAAGGCTGAGCTGATATCACAGGGCAATGTGAATAACTGAACCCCCTTGCTTTCTGGAATGTCCATCAGTCATATATTGGAAAAAAGCTAAGGTTCAAGTCTGTGGCTGGGGCAAGTAATCACAGATTTCAGTTCACATCTCTTGAAAACACCCACCTAGTTCTTTCCTATCTTATGTGGCTATTGTAAATGTAAATGCATTAGAATGTGATTTACTTTAATACTGTGGTGAAGGAATGATAAGAGAGAAGAACTCAAGCAAATCTGGAGGAACCTTCTTTAATATCTGTAATGTTTGGTCAAGGGCTGATCAAAGTTCTTTCCAAAATTTTTTATGCCAGAAAATAACTCTTTTTGCCACATTGCTACATGCCTTCTTTGTGTCCTTTCATTTGCAATATAAGAGGACATGCATTCTATAAGAAGCTCAGTATGTTGGAGATTTAAGTTGTACCACCTGCTAGTATTAATTAGTTTAGCAGATAAGGCTTTGTATATGGCATAATTAATTATATCACAGCAACACCTGAAGAATCCCAACTGAAATTAGGGTCTATGTTTATTACATAGGATAAAAAAAGTGCTGGAAGGAGAAAACATGTACAGATCAGCAAAATGACTCAGCCTGAACTGTGACTTTTGTGACTTTTCAGTGGGCTGTGGCTGACAAGCTGAATTTGTCAGCTGAATCCCTAGCTGGGACCTTGAACATTAGAAAGTACTGTTTTACCATTACACCTTTCAATATCAGTTAAGTAAAATAGAACTGACTTTGCAGGGGCAAATTCTCCATGAGTTCATACTTTTCCACTGATTTCAATGAGATGCAAGCATGATCATCTGAGAGCAAAATTTTACCTGACTTTGCATTGAGAGACACTCTTTTGCTCGTAATGAACTTGTTCCTTAAATTGAACAGAGTGTTTAGTCTGAAGATGAAGAAGGGTCCAATTCAAACATAATGTGCTCAAAATACAAGAGCATAAGTTGCAAATGCTTCAAATACAAGTAGCTCTGAGTTGTTTTCTTCTTTCCTGTGCTGGCTGAGATCAGAATTCCAGGTTGTGTTGCTCTGCAAAAAGATGATTGTCTTAGTAGCAGCTGTGGCAGGCTAAAGACAACAGATCACTGGTCTGTTTTTGGTGTATGGCGGCAACTGTTGAAAGGTAAACAGAGAATACCAGAGTTCTAATGTAAGCAGACTTTAGAAATGGTTAAAAAAACCCCACAAGTTCTAATATTCTAAATACTCTACTTGACGTTACTGAAGAATGTTTTAACTTTCTTTGCCTCTATGTCTCCTTTTTTTCTTCTTACACAATTACCTTTTCACAAAAAATGATGATGACACTTGAGCCTATTCTGATACATGTTGGGGAAAGTCCCATCTGCTAACCTTGTACTTTCTCCCCATTAGTGTACATATCCAAGATAGAAAACCAGGTTTCTTAATAGCCTTTCAATCTACTGGATACTTTCAGTCTGATTTACCACAGGATTAGAGTCCTGTAAGACAGCTGTGTTTCTACAAGTTTTGTGGAAATAGGCAAGGTGGTAAAAGAGAGTGAGCTTACTCATGCCCACACTCATGGGGAGAGGACAGTATGAGTTCTCTGAGAATGCATGGAAGGATGCATGGTAAATCTTCTAATCCTGACAAAATCTTCAGTTGCATTTGGTACACTGTTAGAAACCAAGACTTACTATAAGGGTCACTTCCTTGTATATTCTTGGATGTCTGATAGTTGAGCTTATGATGCAGTTGTGTACAATTTTTAACAATATGCATATCAAATAGAAATTGCACCTCATTAGTTCTAGGTCTATTTTTTTCATGGCTTGTTTGTAGGCCTCAAGTTGAAGTAGACAAATATATGCGCTAATTAAAGTTATCATTTTCAGACATTTGATGGGAAGTGGCTGAAGAAGTTCAAAACCTCAGGGAACGGATAACCCTAACTTCTGCCATTACTTGAAAGCATAAGCAGAATGGCCATGTATCAGTTAAATATTGTTTAGTCTAGCACTGGTTCTGGGTAAAATCAAAGAACATCGTCTGTCTTTTAATTCCGTATGACCTTGTCTATAATTCATGTCATTGAGAATAGTTTTATGGAAAAAAATCATAGTATGGTTTGGGTTGGAAGGGACCTTTCGGGGTCACCTAGTCCAACCCCCCTGCAATAAGCAGGGACATCTTCAACTAGATCAGGTTGCTCAGAGCCCCGTTCAACCTGACCTTGAATGTTTCCAGGGATGGGGCACCTACCACCTCTCTGGGCAACCTGGTCCAGTGTTTCACCAACCTCATTGTAAAAAATGTTTTTGTCTGAATCTACCCTCCTTTAGTTAAAACCATTCCCCCTTGTCCTGTCGCAACAGGCCCTATTAAAAAGTCTCTCTCCATCTTTCTTCTAAGCCCCCTTTAAGTATTGAAAGGCTGTGTGTCCTTATTCAGAGACCAAGTGTACATGCTCACCTGTATTAAGAGTGTGTGTAATAAGATAGGAAAAAAGCAAGTGGTATAGAGACTGTATTAGGACAGGCTTGTGACTGCATGTATGCGTGTCACACTGCTAAATCTTCTGAAAATTTTCAAACTTGAAAAGGAAGATTTCCATATAGCATCACAAAATTTACGTTCTGTAAATGACACATTTTAGAGCCTTTACAAGAAGTTTGGAAGGCTTTTGTTCTTTCCTGAGATATTTTATTGGCATTTTGTTTTCGTTCTTACTCTCGTCAAGCCTAGTTTCCTATTGCCAAGAATCCTAATGCATAGGACTTTGAGGGAGAGAGAAAGTGTAAGTAATGTATATCCAGAAAGCTCAAAAAATGCCTGCTTCTGAAAACTCCTCTCTACAAAACATAGTCACAGACTTGCAGCTGGAACTGTCAGGACTGAAAGCAAGTGCTCAGTATCTTCCACCACAGTTTTAGATTTTTATAGTCCAGATGGATTTCAAGATCCTGGGTCTGAAATCTATTAGTGATTAAGGAATATGTAACTTGGACAGTATGACTTGAGGAGGGAAAGAAACTTTTCTTTGAAAGGCGGTTTTGAAACAATGTAATTCAAAGTAGGTGCTATTTAAAGTAAATTCTGAGATTTAGAAGTGTAGTAGTAATGGATAAACATTGCAATAAACCCCATTTTATAGTATAAAATAGTAATGCAGTTGTATGTTTTGGTTTTTGTTGTGGCGTAGTGGTTGTTCTTTTAAAGCAGTGTGCTCAGCAAGAGGGATTTGTACCTTCACCTCTTTTCTTTAAAAAAAAAAAAAAAGAGGCCAAAGTAAGTTAGTGGAAGGAGATGCATAAGTGGAGTAAATTTAGGGTTATTTATCATAGCTTTTATCACCACCAATGGATGTATAAACATTTTTTTAATTGACCTAGTAAATAACTTCAGTAATTCTAACTTTTTAAGGTTTCTTTCTCCCTTTTCCTTGAACTCCTTACCTCACTTCCCTGTTTTTCTCTTGAACTGTTTAATTTTCCGTATTCTCACTAGAGTCTTCTTCCTTTCCTGTCATCATCTTCTTTAGTTACAAGATTGAATTCAGTTTGTTTCTGTCTTGTCTTATCTGGTCTTTTCCCATCACAAAACCATTTTTCCCTACTGTACTTCTACCTCATTTTCCTTTTTTAGAAGAGCTGAAATCCTCTCTTCTTCATCCTTTATCTCAGACATTTACAACCTTTACTTTATTGCAGAATATTTTCATCCCCAGACCTCAGCATTGATGGACTTTCAATTCTTTAGCACTCTCATCTATCCACTTGTATAAATTCTAGTGACTTACAGCTGCTGTCATCTCAGAAAAGTTGAGACTACTTTGAGACTTTGCATATGTTGCCCTTACTGAAGGGCCAGGAAGAACAGTGAAGCTAAAGAGAGGGCAAAATTACTTGCTTCTGTGATCTGGACTACGTATAGATGAAACTGATGTAGTTTCACTTTAAAGTGTCAGGAAGAGTGGAGGAAGAGTAGATTTGGTGTCACAGAACCATGAACTGTGGCATGAACTTTGGAGTGCAGTGATCCGTGGCTTGCTAAAGAATATGGAAGTGAGCCAGAAGATTTATTGATTTTTTTTTTTAAAGTTTTTTTAGGCTTTTCAAATTGATAAGAGCATTATTTGTGTTCCACAATACCAGAGT
>NW_009189204.1:0-1947 GCF_000690835.1 Fulmarus glacialis | reverse complement strand
GGGCACGCCCCGGCTCTCGGGAGCCCGGCGGAAGGCCCCGCCGCACCGGCCCGGCCTGCAGAGAGCGCCCAGCAACACTCGGGCACGGCGACTCTCGGCTCGGCCTGGTTTACCTTTGCCTTCAGGGGCAGAGCTCACGCTTACAGCAGCTTACGGTTGCTGATCTTCCTTCTCTTGACTGAATATCGGTCGACAGCATCAGTTTTACTTAATACCCTGTGGGTTAGGGCATGATAGTTGCATTTGGTGCATTTTGGATGATAAGGCGTGATTATATACTGCTGGGCGAGGTTCAGCAAATGTGCGTGCAAGAAACTGCTAACGCGGCTGTAGTTTAGTCTTTCAGCTTCGGTGAGGTTAAGACAAAAATACATACGAGCTTAGTTGCAGCTTGTTTTGTGTTCAGAAGTATAACTGAAAACTTTTATGTTTTGTCCCTTTGTCATTTTTTTAAAAATACAAAACCATTTTGCCTTATAATTCAGTAATGAATTATGAAGTTCTATTAGAATCTGTTAATATATATGTTAAAGAAGCTGTGTTTTAGTCAGTTCTTCATAAAGTTTGAAGCCAATTATTTTTCCTGCCGTTTTCCTTTATATATTTATATAGTTCAAGGTAAATACAGTAAAACCTTTGGGAGAGAATTTTAATCTGAAATGTTACCAGCTCAATTAATGCTTGATCTGATAATGTTGCTTGATTTTTCTTTAATTCTCTTCCTTTTCAGCTCAGTGATGAAAATGAACAGTTAGTCAAGAAGTTGAAAAAACTACATATAAAAAATAAGGAGCTAGAAAAGAATCTGGGTCAGATCCAAGAAAAACTGCATCTGCAGCAGTTAATGCATGACTATGTCACAAGCAGAGAGTAAGAATTGTCACACATTACTTTTTGCGTCAAAAGAAGTGCAATATTTCAGGACTTGTACCTTGTTATTCTTCAGATGAAGTAGGCCTTATCTGTTCTGCATATTTTGAGGGGCTGTCTGTGAACAGGATGGTGGGGGTGGAGAATGCTGGCGGCGTGTAAAGGAACAAAGGATGGTTGGGGCAACTTGGACAAAATTCATTGTTGTAGTAAACCAAACAATTTTAGTATCAGTAAGTAATACCCCTGCTTAGCCCACATGCTGTCTCTGTCTAACTGCAAAGAGTTTTAGACTATTTTGCTGACAAACAGTAGTAAGGTGGTTAAATTGCATCAATACTATTTAAAAGATTCGGAAACTGGGACCTTAGGACTGGAAAAACTATAGCGCTAGTGTTTTGAAGAGTGTCCTGCCAGGATTTAAATACCTGTTTGCAAAAAATTTCAAGTTTAAATTTGGTGTGTTTATGACCCTGCATGGGAATCTCTATTGTCACATCAAACTGAAAAGTAATTTAGCCTTTTTCAGTTGCTTTGTTTGACCCAATTACAATTGTGAAATCTAATTTTATTAAGCTGATGTGTTTGTTTCAATTAAGTGTTCAAGTTCAAACAGAAACCCATTTATGGCATAAAGGCGGATACATCAAGGATCTTCATCTAGAGGGTGACAGTGTCAGGTGAGTTCTTGGAAATTGGTTCTTCACAGAATTAAACATTCTTTTCTGTGGGGTAGAATATGTTGTTCATGGTTAAGTTAGTAGAATTTTTATTTACTGTTATGGAAGCTGCTTTCAGCCTTTGAAACAATAGAAAATAATTACATTTTAAAAGGAAATACTAAATCTTAGATTAATCTTGAAAATATCACTAACCAAAGAACAAAATGGATTTATTTCTCAAATCTTTCACTGAGAGAAATTGAATGAGCGAGTGAAGCTCCATGATGCGTGTGTGCACACACGTGATCTTTTTTGTAGATTTTTAACCTAAATTATGTAATTTCATTTTCTATTTTGTAGGAGCTTTCTTAGCTCATTTTTATAGCTCAATTATATATATATATATATATTTATA
>NW_009189203.1:872-1735 GCF_000690835.1 Fulmarus glacialis | reverse complement strand
CACCTGTGCTCCCGATCCTTCCACCAATGGGAAAAAAGTTTTAGTGATGAGCATCTGTGCATATATCATTGATTATACTGCAGGTGTTTCTAAAAGGGAGATGCCTGCTCATAGTCTATGTTTGTGAGACACATAGACCTAAATTATGCAGCACTCATTCCAAATCCGTTAAGGGTGGAATAAGGCTTCAAGGTATATCAGTAATCCATGTCAATGTTTACATAATTTTACATCAATTGTTAGGAGTCTGCACTTAAAAAGGGCAAAATGAGAATCTAAAATTACAGTAAAATTGGTAAAGAAATAAGCAGGGTCTGGCCAATCAAATCTACAAAACAAGTTAGAGAAAGCATATCTAAAGATCCTTCTTGACAGGAATTTAACTGGAAGTTGAAAACAAAGTGTATGTCATACTAAAGAACAAGGCTCAAAATAGGTAAAAATTTTAAATATTTTTTTCCATTATGGGACTGAAAAAGAAAGTGACACCCCATTGGCCACCTCATTGCAGGTGGATTCTTGAACTATTGTATAAAACCAACACAGGTAAATGGCAGAAGAGATTTGAATGAAGAAGCATGAGATGAGTTGGTGATGTCATGAAAAATGTCAGCCAGAAACACTGGGTTGAAAAAGGAAGGGAAGAAAACATCTGTTTAAACAAAGCATGGTATCCTCACAGAACACAAATGCGTACCCACATCCCCTGCAACTCAGACTTGAAACAGTTATTGTGGCTGGTGGTTCAGTGCTGAAGAGGAAGAAATTAAAAATATAGAGGATAACATTAAAATTATCAATATAGTCAGAGTGATATTACATTTTACTTCAGAAAAAACATTTAGCTTAAACTTTATTATATA
>NW_009189203.1:0-844 GCF_000690835.1 Fulmarus glacialis | reverse complement strand
CCTGCTGGTTTGCACTTTGCACAGTTATTTACATAACAAATATTCTAGTTTCCTGGGAAAAGGGTATGTCTGATGCTAACATCTCTTTTCCTTTCTTTACCCGCTCCTTTCGCAAGGCTGTTCCACTCTGAAGAGCTAGTAGGCAGCTGACCAGGTTAATGAAATCAACTTCAGTATTGGAACTCTGTGTTAGGCAGTCTCTCCTTTCTGAAGGATGCAAGAAGAATTCTGACAGTGTGGAAATGAGTCACCAGCTCTTTTTACTACTCTGAAAGCTTCCTTTGAAAGTTCTGAAGTAAAAGAACTTTTAAAAATCTTGCCTGCTCTAGTGTCTGAAATATTAGGCCGATACTTCATCTAAGTAAATATCTGTATGTTTTTATCCCTAAATTGCATCCTTTCAGTTAAAAAGGGGTTGGTTGTTTTTCTAATAACTGCCTCATATTTGTTATAAAGAAAGATGATCTAGAATTGGGACCCCTTCTTCTTTTACCAGCACCTAGAAAATGGGAAGCCCCAAGGAGCCTATCCTGCATGAAAATAAAGAATTTCTCTGAAAAAAATTTTTTTTTTTTTCCCGTTCAGTAAAGTTGTTTAGGTTTTTGGCTGGTTTGGTTTGGTTCCCTCCCCCCCGCCCTCCCCGAGAAAAATACTCTTCTTTCTGCTTTGTTAGTGTTGTGGTTTAACCTGGAGCCGAATACCACGCAGCTGCTCACTCACTCCCCCCAGCCCCCCCAGCAGGACGGGGAGAGAATCGGAAGGGTAAGAGTGAGAAAAACTCGTGAGTTGAGATAAAGACAGTTTAATAGAGCTGAAAAAGGGAAAAAAATAATGATAATGATAG
>NW_009189202.1:0-5756 GCF_000690835.1 Fulmarus glacialis | reverse complement strand
CGCCCATGCTGCGTGCATTGGTGTAGATAAGCTTCCTTGACCCCAGTAGCTTCATCTCAGCTTTCTCTGCCTGATTTTCTGCAGAATGTCAGAGCAGACATTTATTTTAACATATAATAGCTTTCAGAGGATTACTTGAAGTGTTGGTTAAATGTATGTGAATATGATGAAAACAATAAGGATTGCATTTTCTAGTTAGAACTACTTCTGGTGAGTGTTATTGGCACTACTTTTGTATAATTTAACTAAATTTCCTATCCCATGTTACACCATCACATGGTTGAATTTTATTTAGCTAAAGTAAAACTGAATAGCATTTTTAAATAAGATAGCTTCAAAAAACTGTGTATGCATTGTGCCCTTGAAGTGTAGGGCCCAAGTGTAGCTGCAATTTTGAGGAATTAATTAGCTTCATGTTTTACTCTGTTAGAAAATGGTAAGATTTCTGTGGATAAAACCTTTGTGCCCTCAGGTGCATATAATACTCTTCATGGTAAAATCTAAAATATTTTTGGTGTACGGCAAATGGTTCTGTGTTTAAAATGCAAAAGATGGACTTTGAGAAGTGAATGAACAGAGTTAAGTGCCCACTCCCATAGGAAATCAGTGGGAGGTACTGTTTCCTGATTGTCCTTTTGCCCAAATCACTACACTGTGAGAAAGGAGATAACCATTTTTTTACCCTGTATTTATAACAATAGCATTAGAGTTGTATGTTTTCAGGATCTGTAGGAAATGCCATGGATTGTTTGTTAGTTCATCTTTGTATGGCAGATGGGTCTGCATGTTTACCTGAAGTAGTGACCTTTGGAAAGGCCAGATTGCTTATCTCTACTGATCATCAAAATGCTGGTTTCTTTCTTCCCCCCAGTGATTTTGATGCAATAGAAACTGTATTGTAATGCTTGTGTAGAAAACTTTCCCTCTAAGATACCGCAACATGTACTTTGTGGTTTTGGTGTGCATGAACAGACTTCAGGTACAAGGGTACACAAGGAGATATTCATAGATTTTTCCACATTCATTCCAAACAGCAAAGGCATTTGTCTCTGTATATACAATAGTATTAAGGAATTTTGCTTTATAGTTTTCTGAAATTTAAAAGTATTCTAAACAATATCATTATTATGGGTGTGTTAGCCTGAGGTGATCAGTGAGCTAAAGGGAGAAGTAGGACGAGATAATACCTTTTAAAAGAGCAATACATTTGGAGCGGGGGGAAACAGACACTTCTTTAGATGTTCAAACCTTCTTCAGAAATTCCAGTCCTGAAAGCACAGTAAACCATAGCAAAAATGAGAACTTTAAAAATATAAATATTGTATGGACAATATGGTGTTTGGAATTTACCTTTTTTCCACAGAAAACATTTGTTTTATTAGAACTTAGGCTGCTGTAGCAAAGAAATAATACATATATTTTGATGGAGTAAAACATTCTTAAAAATGCAAAAGGAAATTTTAGTTGCCTGACAGTAATGTCATTAGAGTGGAAACGGTGGTTTAAGTAAGCAGTGGATGATCTAGTGAGGCATCAAACTTTAAAAAATAAATATACTTTTTCAAAAGGGTAGAGAATGGAATTTTGCTTATCGTGTTAAAAGATCAAAGTTATTAGTATAAAAGAGTAGAACTCTTATAGAATGAGTTCTGCAAAATGTTTTACAAGTCATTTGGAAAATTATTAAAATATATTAAAATAAAGTATGTTTACCTCCCAAGCATGAATAAGACAGAAGAATAAAGATCATATTTTTTGTGTCATTGTTCAAGAGAATATTTTAACTCTAAAGCATAGCTCCCATTAATTTAAATGGAATTGGCATGTGTGTTTAAAGGAAGTCTAAACCACAAAAAGTATAGACAGGTGAAAATACAGTGTGCAAGTTTCTTGTTTTATATTTTATATAGACAATCTTCCAGGCTTGTATTTTTCTACCTTCTTTATTTCTACTATGATCTTTCACATTTGTTTCTCTCTTTGGTATTTAGCATCACAGCTAACGTAACAATATATGCAGCTTCTACCAAAACTGCATTTTCATCTTCATTTGAACAAAATGGCAATTGACTTATGTACTGGTGGTCCAGTACATTGTTTGTGTCAGCTTCTGAGCTGCCATTTCTTACATATTAGGGTTGATATTTCTTCAGTCTAGAATTATATAAAATAAGTTTTCCTGCCTTTCTTTTTGAGAGAAAGTCTTCTCTCTGTTAGTTTGAAATATTTTTCTTGTGCTTTCTTCAGCGGAGAACATATCTCAATTTCAGTTTTATCTTTTTGCACAAATAAAGCAAATCTAATATTGATCTGTCTTCATTTTATATTCTGATCTTTTACTTCTGGAGTATTAACAAAGAAATTCCAAAAATAATTCTAGTGTCTGTCAGAAACAAACAAAAAACCTAAAACAGAAAAGGGAGAAGGTGGGGGGAAAGGAAAAGCAGAGATAAGAAGCTATAAAGATGTTCCTTCCTTTAAAAAAAAAAAACAAAACATCATGCATACACTGATTGTGTCAGGGGCATCACATACAGAGGGCAGCAGCTTCAGATGCAAGTCAAAGACTATCAGTGAGACAAGGGGAGGATGAGGTGGAACAAGAAATTGACTGTCTGTTATGGGATTAATAGCAGAGGTGGCATGTTTCCTGTGTGCATACTGTGCTTCTACGTAGTTTGTGCTGAGATGTTATTCTGTTCAGTAGAGCCTGTTGGCTATTTGTTTCATACACTTAACGTTCCATACACTTAACAAGTGAACTTCATTGTTGCGGTGTTATACGTCTAAGGAGAGAGTAACATTTTCATTAATAATTTTGACTTTTTACTTTTTACATCGTCTAAGGAAAAGAGCTTGGTTTTTTTCCCTCTTGTATAATAGCATCTTCATTACAGAGTGAGTGTGTTGAGTCTCTTTGCATAAAACCTGGCTAATTTAAAATGTGTTTGGTTTCTGATTTTTTGTTTGTTTGTTTTTAGTCTTCAGTGTAATTTTTCCCTAGGGTGATCATTCAATAAAGTTAGCAGCATTCTGCTAATGTAGATTATCCTTTCTCAAGGCCGGGAAGGGGACTAGGAGATAGGTCTAGATTGATAGTACCTTGCCAGAACTCAAAAAGGGACTTTCCATTGCTTTTCTGGATGTCTTTTGTGCTCTGGGGATCTGAGTCGCTGCTTTTCCCTTTGGATCAGTAGTAATTGATCAGCCTGCTCCAGAAGCAATTGTTATCATTTGATAGCCATCCAGTAGTCATTACTTAATCAGGTCATGATTTCAGTTTTTCACTAGAGAAAAGCTACATGTATCACAAATGCATAAACTTGTCTGCTTCTTGAACAGTTCCTCTAAGTTTTCATTGCTACTGTTTTCGTTATACAACTGCTCTGTTGATTCATGAAGGCTTATACCAAGGAGGTTATCAATGCCCAGCTTTTAATTTATCCTCTTCATTTCTGTCCTTTGACTCCAATGGTATGGTGTTGGTGACCTAATGCAATTAACTTTTAAGAGTGAACTAATGTAATGTGTGAGCTTTGGGCTGTTTCATACGGGACTAGTGGTCTATTTACCTTGATTAGCTGCACAGCAGTGTTGCTGACTGAAATATTTGAAGAATTTTTTAGGTTGTGGTGTTGTATGCAACTCAGTTTCCTGGTAAATTGTACAAAGATGTTTTGGTAGTGGTACATCATATCAACAGGAACTATTTAAGTTTCAATTATCTGAAGTAAGAAAGAGGCACACATCTTTTAATTCAACTTAAAATATTTTCTCATTTCACTGCTATAAAAGTTTGAAAGTACAAGTAGAACATAACTTTTTAATAGAAATGAACCTTGTCTCTTAAAGCAAAAGTGATGTAAGAGACATGCCAGACTACATATCAATAGGCAAGAGTATAAATGATAATTTCATAAAACAGTTTTTTTCAGTTGATAGCGCAATTTGCAAATGTTGAACCTGATTATTTGTCTTAGTCTTAGGGTGAAGGCTTTAAACTAAGATTATCCAATCCAATATAAAACAGTAATTATAAACAGTTTGTTTTGGTTTTTAAACAGACAATATGAATTTTTCAATGTTATATGTTTTTCACTAGCAACATTTCATAAAAAAGAAGCTGATATTAATTATATGCACAGAAAATAAGCTAGTGGAAATGTGTGCTATTTGTAGAAACCATTAGGGGAAATGCAATGTTCCTGTACTCAGCATTATTTTACTAGGAGTAACTTGTTGAGTTTGAATTTGACAATAGGATCAAGAAATAGAGATTCTACAACATTGTGTCCATTCTGAAAGGTATTGAGGTGTGATAACAATAAATGACTACATGTTTGCATAGGTTTTCCCACCTGAATTACATTTGCAAATATTGTGAGGAATAAGAAATTAATTCCACTGCACAATATATGTTGTATGTTACTCCAGCCCGTTTATGTCATTATGCACTTTTCAGTATGATTACCTTTTTAAAAACGTTCTCTAATCTACTTATAATTATCCATTCCTTTTCAGAACATATTCAGTTTCCTTCCAATATCTGTGATCTTAAAAATTAGCTTAATTATTTCTCTGACCCCATTTATTCCTACTCATGTTCCTAATCACAATGCTCTTCTATCTTCTCTGTGCCACCAAGTAAACGCTTTCTCTGTTATACCATGCCATGTTTTGCTACTTCTAGTCTTTTCCTGGCTCTCTTGCCTCTTTTAAATTCAGTCTCAAAATCGTTCTCTGCTACACTGATGGCTTTTAAACTAAGTTTTAACAACACGTTCATGTTCAGCTTCCTAATTTTCCCAATTTTATCTTCTCTTTTCACTGTTCAGCCTTGTTTCTGGCTTTGTCCCATTCTGTGAACATATATGATGGCTACTGCAATGGATATGTGATTTAACACCTACAGTTTATAGTCATGTGTTATGACGTTTTATTAAATATGAGTACATTTCTATACGATATGGGGAAGTATAATATTGCTTGGCAAAATTTCACCTGCAAAGCACCTGTAATTCTCTTCTGCCACGTGAGGGGTATCAAGCAAAAGTATCTGATAAAATATGTATGGATTCTGTTTTGACATTCTGATGTCTGCAATTCCAGAACTAAGAAATTGCTTTTTGCTAGATCTCAACTGGAAAGGGGAAAAGTGGAAGATTAAAAGGAAGTGTTGAGGAAGAAAGAGCAAATGTGGAGAAGAATATGGCTACAAAACAGTACATTTATAATGTATTTTTTAAACTGACAATTTTTTAATTATCAGCATCTGTTAAAGAATTTAGCAGCTACACAAGTTACCCATCAGTTATACATTGTCTCTAAATGAGAATTTAGAATCCTGTAACTCACTGTTCTTGAAGTATGCTTTCATGCCCACCTCATTAGTAATTGTATCTGAGTAGTAATTTTAATTAAGCAAATTCCCTCTTAACAGAACGTGAAGGTAAATTTGGGTCACATCACCACAAATGACCTCACTGCAGATAAATTTTTGCTTAATAAACATGTCTTATATTCTAGCCAATTAACTGAGGTATAATTTAATATGAATTGCAAACATAAATGTATGAGAGAATAATGGTCTTTAGAATGTATTTTTATGTAGCTATTTTAGGATGCCTTTGTTTCATCATCTCAGAATAACAATGGAGTATAGTTTGTATCCGCAAGAGAATAAATAATGGGATTCTATTAATTCATTAATATATGCTAATATATTATATATATATTTTTTTTAATATATATATATA
>NW_009189201.1:0-2425 GCF_000690835.1 Fulmarus glacialis | reverse complement strand
ATGGATGGGATGGATGGATGGATGAGCGCACGGCTGAGAATAAATGCTTGTTCAAGTTACCAGGCTTAAGTGCTTGAAATGTGGGATCTCTGTCTCTGCCCGAGTGCCTGAATACAATAAAAACTACCCTAATAGCTTGGGGGCACCTGGGACTCTTTGTCCCCCACAGGTTGCCCTGGGGCTAATCAGTAAATCACCTGTCCTCCAGCATTTGCAGGATCAAACTTCAAATTGTACGGATACAAATCCTCCACCCACAGTCCTCCTTCGGAAGAAAGCCCTGTGGCTTTTTTCTGTAGCATTCTTTTAGGTAAATCCAAGCTTTGTGCCAGCTGTATGCCCAACTGCATAGTTCTTACTACCACACGGTTACCTACGGGGTGGGATTTTGTGATGGCTGAGACTTTGCAGAATTAAATACTGGCCAAAATAAATGTAAAGGTAAAATTCCCATTGGTGTGAGTGCATCCAGTTTTCTTTTCAGTTCCTAGCAAAGGGTGGTTTATGGAAGACTAGGTAAATTAACAAGGCAATATCTTTCATGATTCCTCTTAATAGGGGCAGCACAGTCTTTCCTCCACCCTGAGTAATTGATTCTGAGGGCCTCTGCATGGAATTAAGGTGAAGAGAGAAATGATGGATTTGTGCTTATGGAGCTTTCATGCTTTTTCTCACAATTGTGGACAATTGTTCACTTTGTTAAAGACAAACCCAGGAAGAAAGATTGTCTAAATTAAAATGGGAAAGAAAAAGTAGTCATAACAAACACATGAAAAGAGTGGTTTGGAAAGAATGAAGCATCTGCACTGCATATATGTTATATGTTTATTTGCAAGTGATATTCTTGGTTACATTTTTTATATCAGAAGAACTGAGCACGATACATGCTAAAGTGTTTTTGCAATATGGCATGAATAATTTTCAGAGTTTCTACAGCTGAAGCATCCACGAAGTGTGATTACTGATGCAGTTATTGCTGATGTAAGATTGGTTTACCATGTGGGGTTTTTTTCACTTATGAACAAGTTGTATTTCAGGTGAAGGCAGGGAATGAGATGGCAAACTCTGAAATATTTAAGGTTCTCCTTTTTTTATCTTATTATATGGATGAAGCAGTGTTGTTGCTGGAATATTCCTTCACAGTTCTAAAAGCTTTTATTTTTCTTGTTTGAACTTTTGCTGTGTTTGCTTTCTCATCAGGAATCATCACACAAGCCTCAATTTGAATTGGGTAGTCATAAAAAGCAGGTTTTGTTCTTGCTGATTTAATAGTCAGGAAGAAGCTTTGATTTTGTATTTCTTTTGTGTAACCAGGGAATAGAAAGGTGAACACAATTTTCATATTTGAGCAAAACAGTTCAACACAGTGCAGAGCTAAAATGTACAACAAACTTCACTAGAACTCAGTGAAGGCCTGAAATGATTCCCTGAAACAATTCAGCAAATGATTTTATACAGGAGTAAATTTAAGAAAACTGCTTATGAGTGCAGCTAAGGAAGTGGCTAAGATAAAATTCGTTGAGAAGGCTGTTCTTTCAGCTCTGCATTTCTGCTTGGAGATTGAATTCACCATAACCCCTGGTATTGCACCAGGGGAGGTTTAGATAGGATATTAGCAAATATTTCTTCACCGTAAGGGTTGTCAAGCTGAACAGGCTGCCCAGGGAAGTGGTTGAGTCACCATCCCTGGAGGTATTTAAAAGACGTGTAGATGTGGTGCTTAGGGACATGGTTTAGTGGTGGACTTGGCAGTGTTAGATTAACAGTTGGGCTCGATGATCTTAAGGGTCTTTTCCAACCTAAATGATTCTGTTATTCTATGTTCTTCTAGAAGACCAGGGGTATATTATTCTTTCCACGTGGATGTGGCAGAGGCAGTGGTGAAGGAGAGAGAGGACTGTACCTCCAACTCTTGCCTGCCACTCACAGGTCTGTCTACCAATATACAGAATTGTAGGAGCTGTGCTTCATAGACATAAATTTCACAACTCACAGATGGTATTGGACATCTGGGCATGACAGTGTTGATCTTGTAGAAGAAATAATAGTGGATAGTATCTATTACAAATGCTTTTTTGATGGGAAGTTTTAATTTTGGTACTGAATTGATGAATCAAATGAAATTTTCAATCTATGTAGCTGTGACTGCCACAGCTGCTTGAGTTGAAATGGTTTATTAAAAACTTCTGTTACTGCTGGAAGCCAAGGCTCCATGGGAGCAAAATGTAAGAAGGCGATTTGCGTGCATTAGTGCATTTATGTGTGGGCTCCCTGCATGCAACATTTTCAGCCATTTTCATTTTCCCATGGAACAGGAAACACTTTTAATCTGATCTGTATGTGACTTGTGAACATGGGCAAGCACTGGTGTTTGTGAATGTGGGCAAGCACTGGTGTTATGGTTTAACCTGGCAGGCAGCTAAAC
>NW_009189200.1:0-702 GCF_000690835.1 Fulmarus glacialis | reverse complement strand
AGACGTATAGATGAGGCGCTTAAGGACATCATTTAGTAGGCATGGTGGTGTTGAGTTGATGGTTGGACTGGATGATCTTAGAGGTCTTTTCCAACCTTAATGATTCTATGATTCTATGACAATATATTTTTCTCTGTCCCAAGTTCAAGTTACAATCTTCCAGAAGACCTCTTAGCAGACCTTCAAAATATCTGAAGAATACCTTGCTAAGTTGCATGGAAAAGGTAACTAAAAAAAGATAGCTGAACATTTTTCAGAGATTACAACTTTCTGACAACTGCTACTGACAAGTGATGAGACAGGAAAAAACCTGCAAAGGCCCCGCAGAACAGATTTTTATTATTTTTCTTTTAAAGTTTTTCTTCAAATCCCGAGGAAATTTTAGGAATTAACACAGAAGGGCCACAGCCAGTCCATGAGTTGAGTAAATCATGTTATGTAAAGCAGGTATTGATTGGCAATAGAAACACTGAGTCTTGTTTAATGACCATTTCATCAAATGCAGAGACATAAATGTGGGATGTACCCATGAGTCCTGAGGGGGCGGACTGATGTCATTGCAAGGCAATTCTCGGTTATCTTTGAAAGGTCATAGCAAACAGAGGACGTTCTTTAGGACTGGAAGAAAGCAAATTTCACCACTATCTACAAGAAGAGTACGAAGGAGGACCAAGGAACTACAGGCCAGTCAGCCTCACTTCA
>NW_009189199.1:3187-14402 GCF_000690835.1 Fulmarus glacialis | reverse complement strand
AGGTCTTTTCCAACCTTTGTGATTCTATGTTGAAACTATTTTAGTCACTAGTCATTAGTGCATCGTTGGTTTTTGAGTGACTATTAATTTGAAATATATCTCAAAACTCATTCTTTGCAACTGTGACACACTTCATTTTTTTGTTATGTGAACAGACATTGGATTCGTGTGGGGGGAGTTGCTTTTATCCTTTTTCGCTCTTGAATGTGGGTTGTAAATCAGAGAGACTTTACTTAGCACCAACAGATACCGCTTCCTGCAATTTTCATCCATCCTATAAGTGACTGAATTGGGAAACAAGAATGATAAAGACATATTTCTGGGAAATGAATGGACAAAGTAAGATAGATAGCTCAATGACTCTGTGTAGTCAAATATTCCATTTCCTTGGTTAATTAAGACTACAAGTTTCTTTGTGTAAACTGTAAGTTTACAATTTTCTGTCTCTAAAGGAATTCCAGTAAATCATTCTGGATAGTTTGAATGTTCACAAAATGTAAGTAATGATAGTGCTTTTTGTTTTACTCTTCTTTTGGCAGCATTATCCCCAGACATATGTAATGGTTTTTGCTCTCTCGCACAGTCTAGATCAAACACCTGCTCCCAGGTTTACTCTCACCTCCCAAGGCTGTCAGTTGACACATAAATATACAGACCAATGAAAAGAGCATATTTTGTCCTTACTGCAGGCAAATGTTCTTGAATCATAATGCTGTAGGAACAAATTGAAGAATTTCTGTCAGAGTAGTATTTCACATGTAAAAGTTAGATAAAGTTTCTGCCTAGCTTGGTTCTCATGATTCTAAACATTTTCTGAGTAGTAGAAAATTAAAATCAGTGGTTGTATTATGAAGTATCAGACCCCCCATCCTAATTTATGACAGCGTCTTCCTGTATTTTTTGTATGGGCTATTTACAAAAGTATACGTAATGTGCATGTGCATTCTATGCTGGTTTTACAGAGTAGAATTTTTACCCTTTTGAAGACTCATGAACAGAAAGTACAATTCAGTTTTGCTTACCTAGTAGACGTTTCTGTGTTCATCTGCTGTCTTTCTTCTCAAGCTCCTTTCTTTTCTGAGGAGAAGAAAACAGAGCTTCTTCTGCTGTACCATTTTACTTGCAAGGATTATTAGGCTATTTGACTTAAGCTTTGGATAAGAAAAAATTCCCTGGCACTACTTTGACCCGTTGTCTTTAAAACTTATTTTGGTTACTGTAATAAGCAATACTACTGTCCTTTTTTAAAGACCCTGATAAAGAGCATGCAAAGCTTGCTTAGCAGTCTTTTCCTGTCTGATTTTCTTCTTAATTTGGCTTTCCAGTCTTTAACAATCTTCCTTGACTCTGGAGGAAAACATTTGAAAAGGCAATAGTTAACCTCTTGGACTCAAAGGAAGGCTTTCCTGACTGCATCAGCCCCTGGACTAGTCCCCTGATATCTGTCCACACCAGCAGCAGTATGCATTAGGAGATTGTGGTTGATTCTGCTTATTTCTCCGAAGAGTCATCCTGCTGCAGTCTTACAACCCATAATCCTTGGGAAGGAGTTGGTTTCCTCAGTGGGTTATTTCTTCTTATGTATTCAGCTCTATTAGAAATGCGATTCTCTGCTTGGTTTTATTTTCCAGATAAAATTCCCTGGGACAAATGGAAAAAAGTCTTATTGTTTGTTTGGATGTTTATTTTAGACTGCCACGAGCCTGCTCTCTTAATTCCTTTTATCTGTATGCAGAGGAGTGTAGGAGTCTCCTGCTGGCTCTACCTGTGAATGCTGAAACCTGCTGATGAGCAATGGCTGACTTAGGGGTTGTGTATTACCCCAGAGGCAGTGGTTTGCTAGAGGACTCGCTAGAGTCCTCTGGCAATGGTTAACCTAGGGTCGGCAACTCTTGAGGGAAGGAGCCCTTTAAACTGGTAAGTGCAGAGAGAAAGTTTATGCTATAGTTCAGGTTATCTTTCTAAATCACCTTTTCTTCAATGCATTGAGACCCAAGTGCGCATGTGTATATGTACCTTAGACTTGGAGCTGCGTGAGGGCTTCTGATGGTATCTTTAGAACTGCTGACAATTAAAAATGATGAGTGCTAGGAAATTTTGTTCTAGCAAGAAGGTATATTTTGCAGAAGCCCTGCTTATATGCAGATGGTATGAGCATTTCGCCTATTCTAGTAACTTGATAAGTAAGCAACTGTTACAGAGAATTTCTTGCTGATGCCTAGCTATAATCTAAAAGAAATCAGAAGTAATTCTTTTGGCAAAATTGATTCTGTAGCACAGTTTTTATTGTGCTGCCTCTTCCTATATTCTAAATGGGTGAGTATTACAAAAATAACTAAATAATGGAGAAGTAATCAGAAGTATTATATTGCCATAAAATAGAATTCAGAATATTGTATGATACTGGAAAGAGCAGATAGTATAATTGTGGGTCAAGGTCAGTACCTTTAAAAATGTATGCAATACCAGCATAAACTATTAGCTGGATAGATTTGATCTCTCTTGATGGCTTACCATCCTTGTTTTGATATTGCCAAGTGAGACTGTGGCAATCATAGTTGGAGAATAGAAATGAAGCATTGGTAGATAAAACAGGATGATGTGTGCTTTCCTGCTCCTCTTGGTGCCTTTTGTTTATATATGTTACAAGGAAGAAGAATGGCTTTCATGAAGGTATTGATAGTAAACAAAGCACTTTGAGGTTTTTCTTGGGATGTGAAAACGAAGACATGATTCTACTTCCGACTCGCCATATTAGAAGATACTGACGGTCTTCTTAGAAGTGCCAGTAGATTCCTGCTAATTTAGGGTGCAGATTCCTGTTAATTCAAGGACTCGATGGCTTGTCTTTGGCTAGGAAGGAGTTAGAAATTGTTCTCTGACCATGTAATCTAGAGCATCTAAGACTGGCCTGGACTGTTTCTTGTCAACAGCGTGAACTTTAAAAGTATTTTGGAGTAGGTTATGTTGTCAGAACGTCTCTTCGGGTTTTCAACTTGTTTTGGAACTAGGTAAGAAAATACTTGTTGTTGAGAAAGAATTACTGAAGAAATAGAGTCAAATTCTACCAGATATACTTACAAGCAGCACAACCTCTCTATGCACAATGCTCAAGGCCATAGGGCAATTTCAGGTCTGCATAAAGGTGAAAAGCAGTACACCAGTGTCTAGGTTTTGTATGGCTTTAAGTCACTTTTCTCCCATCTCATGGGCTATCATTCGAACTTAGCAAAGCTGCTAGAAAATGCAACATTTGAGTGTAAATAATAGCAAGGCATTTTTCTGGAAGGAATCATAAATTCTGGATTTTTTTCAGTCCACTAGTTTTATTGCTCTTTCAAGCACATTGCAAAACCAGTCTTTTCTTCCTCCCTCTTTAAGAAATGGTCCTGAGCAGAAAAGTATGTGTGGGAGCTGAATACATATTTTAAATAACATTTTCTGTTCATCTAATAGAGATAGGATTAGTGTATTTGTTCTTAAAATTAGAAATAGCAATCATGTAAGTCACTCATAATTATGTAACCTTCGTTATCGGCAAATTTGGTAGGGTGTTACTGTAAATTTTCAGGGTACATTTTTCAGTTATAAAGTCATCTTTAAAAATCTAGAAACCTTGACTATAAACTAACCAGGACTGAAAAGGCTTTCCCAGTGCCATCAGAAAAGAGTTGTTTGCCATGTTTTGAAAACGTTTTATGCCTTTTCGGCTTAAAAACCCAAAGTGAACTTACTGAAATGAACTGGTGTAAAGAATGCATCTAGATACAGGCCAAGTGATAATTGCAATTTCAACATTGCAAGCTTTTAGAAGTGGCTCACTGTGTTAGCATTACCATTGCAGATACGAGTTTAGACTTTGAGTTTAATGAAACTTAATGAAGTTTAACTAAGTGGTTACTTACTTTCTTTTCATCTGGATTGCTGATAGGTATTCCTGGTAATGAATCTCCTTTGCCTAAGGTTATTCATGTATACAGCTAGAAGATGTTTTATGCAAATTTTCAGAGACAATTCTGAGCAGTTTTTTTATTGCTTTTAAAACACATTGAAATTTAGTTAAGTTTTATTTCTATTTTTAGGTTTTTTCATCAATTTATTAATGGTTAAGAGCTTATTTTCAGAACTCTGGAGTTTCAACACCCTGTAAGGTTTCACTTACTGCACATAACAATATAAAAGATTTTGTAAGTTGTCAGAATACTTCACAGTATTTGATAAACATTTGCACAAAGGTCATGTCTGGTATCTCTCTATTGTTTTAAATTATATCCTAGGAACTTCCCTTTTTAAAAGTTGAATTACATAGTAGAATGAATACACAGCATGAATGTGACAGAGACTTTAAAATGCAGTAGTAGCCTTTGACTTTGTCAGGAGAAAAGGTGCAAAGATGTGAATTTATCATGAGCTAGAAGTGATCAATTTATACTCGCACTCAGGTTGGTTTGTCTTCCCTCTTGACAGACATATTTGTATTCAAATCCCATCATTCATTCTTGAATTATGGTTCAAAGGTCTATCTTTTCTGAGTCTACAGAGCAAACCCTTTTTTCCAAAGAAAAGTTTTTTGTTTTCCTGTTATGATTACTGTAGACTTTCTTTTGAATTCTACATAGCTGTATGTATTCAGTTAGAACCTTAATCACTTCTGTTGTCTAAGTTAGGTTTTTTCATAGGCCTCTTCTTTTTCTTTTTTTTTTCCTCCTGGTTCATCAACCTGAACTGCAGGACCGCATGGTTTCTCCATGTTTATTCCTTAATTGTTTAGTTTTTTCTTTTGTTGATGTTGCGTACGGTTTGCTTAGCAGCACTTTGGTACCTACATACATCATATTGCTCCTTTTGTACAGGTGTATCATCTCTAAATGAACTTCAGCTTCTAGCTCTTCCCTGTACAAATGGAGCTTAAAATCTGTTTCTTGTAAAATGCTTAGAAGGTTGAAGTTTTTAATGGTGTAATAGCAGACGTAATAGTGAGATTATGTTTATGAGGTGCTGACTGAAAATAACACACAAACTTAAATACAACCATAGAATTTAAAAATTTCAGTTTTAAAAAGGCAGAAAATCAGCTTTCCTTGAAAAATGCTGATTTATAAATGTCATATGCTACATATTTTATTTGCTTGCTCAAACAAAAACATACGTAGTATGAAAAAGAGAACTAGAAAGCACCCTGCTTGTCAACTGATACATTGTCATTAGGAGACTTGTGACAGGGTAAAATGAAAGCATCCTCCATGTTCTATGTTGCTGCTTTACAAAACAGACAGTTGACTGCTTCCAAATTTTTGTGGATTTGTTCTTCTCCTGCAGCTCCTAAATACACTCATAGCTGAATTTCCCTACCGGGAAAACAGTTGTGCTCAAATACTTGTTCCACTCAATATTGTGATCTGAAATAGGAAAGATAATTAACCTAATGTGCAATGTAAACTTATAATTTCTTTCACTTTGTTTAGTAACTACTGGATTTATCAGAAGAAAAATTATTTGATATCAGATACAAAAGGTTTAAAGTATGCTGTTATTTTTTCTTTTCTTTTTAAGTCAAGCTTGTAGTTGTACGTAATTGTAAAATGTGAAATTTGTGGAGCAGTCTTAAAAAAAATTGGTAGAAGCACAGTGAAGTGGAGATTAACATAAGGCATCTAAAATACACATACTCCTCAGAATTGCCTACTCTTGAAACATCTTCAACTCTCAGCATTTCTACCGTCAAAAGATGGAGGAGGCATGTACTAATGAATGTTCAAAGATTTCTTTTCAAAATCCATGTCTCAAGACTACAATCAGCTAGAAACATTTTACACAGAAACTACCTTTCCACTGTAGAAATATCTTCAAAGATGCCATCTCTCAGCTTCAGTTTATGTCTCCGATATTTTCAGATGACATAAACATGATGCCCTTTGCTCAGTACTTGCTAAATCAAACACAAATTTTTCAATGCACAGAGAAATCCCCTTTCAGTTAGGATCAAAACCTGGCACATTTCTTCTTTCGATTGTTTGATGTGTTAATTGAAACTGAACGATGCAAAAAATGATGCAGTAAATCCAGTGAGCAAATGCTTAAGATAATTACAGCAAATATTAACTTCATCTGCTAAAATAGTGTTGGAAGCTGTTATTCACAGTATCTGAACTTTGACACTGCTGTTCTGACTCTTTAGTTCCAGAAGGTTAGTATTCTGCATTACCACACACAGAGCTTATTTTTGATCCTTTGAGTTGAAGGATTGCAAAGGCAATCCTTCTTTCACCCTCAGTAAGTGAGGGAAGCATCTCATGTCACTAGAATCCGTGCAACTGGATCACAGGTCTGTTCAAGTATCTAATCTGCTTTGTAAAAGAGTTGAACATGGATCATTTAAAAGACTGGTGGGGCAGACGTAGTCTGTTAAGGGCAAGCCCCCTTTTGGGGAAAAAACACACAGACGTTTATCTTCAGACCCACTTGAAATAGTTTTTGGAGTGGGAGGGAGAGTTTCATAAAGATAAATCAGTTCTTACCTATTAGGTTGGCACATCTGTGTGATGGGACACTGAGGGAGATAATGGAGTAAATGAAAGGCTGGAAAGAAAATATCTCCTCCCACCCCTGTTTTTTGCCACTATGTTCATTCAGGTTGAGTCCTTTCTTTCAGTGTTGCATTATACTTCAGCAGTTTTCTTTGACTTCTTCAGTTACCTTGAATTCTATGGAGTCCCTTCTTGCTCCTTAGAAAGTTCGTACTTGACCCTTCTTTGATGCTTCTTCCAACTGATCATGTTCATTTGTTCTTGGGGAAAGTAACAATCATACAGTCTCTGGAAAGAATTGTACTCTTCAAGAAGACCACATGGCACCCTTTCCTTCCTTTTGTTGAGCTGCAGTCTTGTAGCAAAAAATGCAGGCTACAGTACTTTTGTGGTGAATTTGAGAGAACTGAACTAGATGTGTATTTTTTGTTATAATGCATATACAGGTGCTTTTTTTTTTTTTTGCAAGTTCTAGCTAGAGTAGCATGTCAAAAATACTCAAATGTGTCAAAGCATGTTTTACTGCTAAGTTGTGAACAAACAGAAAAGAAGGAAGAGCTACTTGCTTCTCTATGTGGTTCTTCACATTGCAATTTTTGCTCTGTTTTTTGCCTTGAAATGCAAAAAGACTTATGAGTGATAGTAAAAAAACACTTGCCTGCACACAGTCATGATAAAAAGCCACAATTACTTGTACATTCCTTTTTCATCCTCTGATTTTGTATAATGAATGTAGTATGTATCAAGACCATACAGATTATATATTTTAATTTTTCTCTGTTAGCACTATATTTGCCATAAAAATTCTGTAGAAAATAAAGCTTGAAGGTTTTGTTGTATTACGTTTGTTTTTCAGAAAGGAAAGATTGAATAAAAATCAGTAGAGAATCTGTTCCCAAAGGAGTTAAATACTTAGAAATTTGCTCAATGCTAACTGTGTTGGCCTTGAGTGGTCCAATCTGTGCACTCAGAACTTAACAAGATTGTGAACTGAAGATTGTCAGGCTTCAGAGATTAGAAAAAATGAAAGACACCAACTAACTAACTAATTAGATAGGATAGGGCAGGATGAGAGTAATCAAAAAGGGAAGCTATACCTGTGTAAGCTTCCCCATATCGAAAAAAACCCTAAGCTCAGGGTGCAGGTATCAGTCTCCCTTGCAATGGAGAGTGGAATGCAATTTATTCAGTTTGTTTTACTGTGACATGTATGATTACATTTAGGATGAGAGGAAATGGCCTCAAGTTGCGCCAAGGGAGATTTAGATTGGACATTAGGAAAAATTTCTTTTCTGAAAGAGTGATCAAGCCCAGGCTGCCCAGGGAAGTTGAGTCACCATCCCTGGAAGTATTTAAAAGACGTGTAGATGAGGTGCTTAGGGACATGGTTTAGTGGGCATGGTGGTGTTGAGTTGACAGTTGGACTTGATGATCTTAGAGGTCTTTTCCAACCTTAATGATTCTATGATTCTATGATTGCCTACATATAAGACATGTTTTATATGTGCTGCTGCAAAGAGCGTAAATCTTGGGAAAGGAGAACATCCTGCTTGCAAGGAGGAATCTAATCTCTTAGATGAGACCATGAATGAGATGAGATCTGCCATCTAGCTGATGTGACAATGTCCTCTTGCACCAAAAATGCTCCTGTAGTAAAGGGACTCTTTTTAAGGATAGCAGGAACTGGGTGTTAGTAGTGGGAGGTCTCAAAAGATAAGGAAAGCTGTTTTAAAATATTGTCAACAGTAGTTGACTGGCATATTAAGCCACAGAACAAGGAAATACTTTACAAATGTAAGGAGATGGAGACCAAGGATGGAGATTTCAGAACTTTTCTGGGCAGCTGTTCTGGGGTATGACCAGCCTAATGAGCAATTTCCTTTTATATCTAGTTGGAATTTGATGTATTCTAACTTGTGCCCATTGGCACCATTCCTGTGCTCCTCTGGGAAAAGTCAAACTCCATCTTTTTGACACCCTTGCATTAGGTAGACACCAATAAACTCTTCCCTTCTCCTAGGGCTAAATAAACCCAGGTCTTTCACCCTGTCGTCATAAATGATGACACCCAACTCCTGACCATCGTGGTACTCCTTTGCTAGACTTAATCTAGTAGGTCAGTGTCTTTCGTGGAGGAGCCCAAAACTAGACACAGCCACACATGCAGTCTCAGAAGTGCTGAACAGAATCAATTTTGTAAACCAACTGACTATACGCTTGCCTATATAGCTAGTATGTTGTTAGCCTTTGCCACAAAGGCATCTCACTACCTAATGTTCAACTTGTTCCTCAAAAGGACCCCGCTTTTTCTGCAAAGCTGCTCGCTAGCCAGTTGGTCTTCTAGAATGTCCTGTTGTGAGGGGTTATTCTGGCAGGACTTTGCCATTGGTGAACTTCATGAAGTTCCCATCAGCCTATGAGGTTTCTCTGAACAGCAGTCCAGCCCTCTAGTGAGTGTATCCGTTGCTGCCCTCAGTTTTATATCATCTGTGAACTTGCTGAGAGGCACTCTAACCCATCTTTGAGGTTGCTAATAAGGACATTAAACATACTGGCTCTGGTAAGGATCTCTGAGGGATGCTTTTAATTGCTAGCTGCCAGTTGGACTCCACACCATGGATCATCACCCTTTGAGCCTAACAGTCCAGCCAATTCCCAGCCTCCTTATCTACTTTTCAATTCAGATCTCAACTATTTGGCAGTAAGGAGGTGGGAGACCATCTCAAATGCCTTGCCAAATTCAAGGTATAGACCATTGCCTGCTCCCCCTTTATTCTTACAGCCTGTCATCTCCTTACAGAGGCAATCAGACGCAAAATTTTGCTTTGGTAAATCCATGCTAGCTGTTTCCCATCACCTTCTTGTCCATTAGGTGGCTGGACATGATTTCCAGGATGACTTGCTCTGCAACTTTCCTATATTTCCACACATCTCATCCTTTATGAAGATGGGTTCATGTGATTTTTGCCTCTTTTTTTTTTTTTTTTTTTTAATTAGATTTAAATAGTAGCAGAAGAGAATGGACCAAATCAATTGGCCTGGGGATATTCACTTTCCAGAAAGGGAACCACATAAAAATGAAGCAACTAGTCAAAAAACCTCCAACCCCCCAAACACTAGAACAAGCAGTACAGAAAGCCTATGAACAGTTGGAGACTGTTATGGTACTGTAGCTGAAACCCAGCTGAAATATGTGATACGATTTAAAAAATGAAATTTAAAAAAACCCAAACCAACCCCCACCCAAAATACTCTTAAAAAGCTCTCTGTAAAGACTCAGTGGGGAAATTTTTGTGGCCTTCGGAGAGAAAAGGTCAGCATTTAAAACTTAAGCCTGCATTGGTGAGAACAGGTGGGCTAATAAACAATGGCAGGACAAATGCCAGGGGAAAGTTGAGAAGGCTAAAAAAGCTCTTGAAACTGGTTTTCAAAGATGCTTAAGCCGTGGTAGTAAAATTTTGCTTAAATAAAGTGAAAAAGAAGCCAGTTAGAAAATTTGTAAGTTTGCTTAGTGATAAGAGTGTAAAAGGATACACTGGATTTACAAGGCCATAAAAGAACAGCTTAATGAATCTTTGCATCAGTCTTCCCTACTGAAGATGCTAAGAAGATGCCAAAACCTCATGTATTCTTCGTAGCAAATAGATCAAAGGTGTTAGATCTGTTTGAAGTAACTGTACAGCAATTATGAGGTCAAGTAGATAAGTTATTTGTTAATATCTTGATGTTAATATCTTCACCCCTGAGGGGTGTGAAGAAACTGAAGTATGAAATTACTGAACTGTAACTTCATTGGAAACAGCCACTGTGCCAGTTGACTGGCAGGTTGCCACTGTAACTCCCATCTACAAAATGGGCTCCAGAGGGAGCTGCAGACCAGTGAGCCTGACTGCTTCCATACTTGGGAAGATGGCAGTCTGTCTTTAGGAAAAAGAGGGGAAAAAAGAATTTTAAAAAAATGGAGAGGGAGAGAGATCACTGAGCACAGATCAACACAGTTTTGTTGGGGAAGCATCAGTGTGGCTCCTGTAAAGGGAAATCCTGCTTCATTAACCTGCTGGAGTTGCAGAAGGGTGACAGTAACCATGTGGCTAAAATCTGATCTGTATTTTCCAATTGCCTTTGACAAGGGTCCATGTGAAAGGTTATAAAGAAATTCCATTCCTGTGGGATTGGATGAAATATCCTTTTAGCAACAGGGAACCAGTTAAAGCAGAGGAAACAAAGGATGGTGCTTATGTGCCTCTTTTAGGATGGAAAATTGGGCTGAAACTGCAGAAACTGTTAGGCTTGTGCTCTCTCCTGAGTGGCATCTGCTTTTGCCTCTGCTGGGGACAGAGCACGGGTGATGGAGTGACCCAGCACTGGCCTAACCCAGTTAGGCATTTCTAGTGTTCATGCAAGCCAGTCAGTGACTTGTATGGGTTGGATCTTGTATTACACATTGTAATTTCTTGTCTAGACTTGCCTGAAATATTTCCAGCTTAGATATATCATAACTTCAGTTGGAGACTATTTCACAAATACATATGAATTTATTTGCAAGTGCTTCAGATATTCAGACTATAAACCAACCCCTTTACTTATTTCATATTATTTATTTACTTCTGCATGTCTTTCCTCACTCTAAAAAAAAAATCTTTATGTAAAAGTTAACTCTTCAAAAATCTTGTACAGTTATCATTGTA
>NW_009189199.1:0-3156 GCF_000690835.1 Fulmarus glacialis | reverse complement strand
GTGTAGGGAGGCAGTATGTATGTATATATGCGTGTAAACGTGTGTTCATTTAAATAATATTTTTAAAGTTGAAAAAGAATATGTTCAGAAGATAGAGGTTCAAGCAGGAAGGGTTCTAAAATATCCTTAATTCACTCCCTTGAATTCATGTAATGTTGAATACAGTCTTTAATTACATAAACAGAGAATGTTTTTTCAAGGAAGCGTTTTGCCATTCAGTGCAAAAAGTGAACATGCTATGAGCAGTTAGGACACTGTGGAGGTAAAGGCCACTGTAGTCTGTGTTATAGAAGTTGATGATGACTGAGGCATGGAGAATGAAAGAAGAGCAAAGAAAGTCAACCTGTGAAGGCAGCTGAGTGATCCTGAAAATATCTGGAGTTTTGTGTGTCATGCAAAGCAAGTTACTTAAACTTCTCACATTTCTCATTTTCTTTGTACTTCATGTGAGACTGTGGGATGTGAATTGCAATGTTTAGAGTTACAGCTGAGTCAGAAATGCATTAAACATATAATGTGCTTTAAAATACAGTGTATACTGAAAGACCTTTTTTTTTTAATCCCTTTCCTTAAGTTAGCAGATATTTTGGCCCGATTTTCTTTGTGCCTTATCTCAGAGGGATTTTGTAAAGCATAAATTTCCTGTGAAGCAGTTAGGTGCTGCTGTTCAGAGTATAGCAGAAAAGGCTGTGAGGAAATTAGCAATCCAACCTTCAGAACAGAGCTATAATAATGTGTATTTGTATAGGATATGAGGTTATATTTTAAGGAATATCTGTATATTAAATCACTGCCCTCTGTTCTGTGTGCTGTACGATCCTAGGCTAAAATAGGTGGGGATCTTATTGCTAAAATAGCGTGCAACTAAAGGTTGTGTCAGCAAACACAAGTATAAATGAACCATTTAAATTAAAGTCTTTCATTCTAGCATTTCCCAAGTTGACTCTGAAACTTTAGCATTGGTATCCTGGCAACTTTATTTGTATGTAATTTTAATAAAATGAAAAACAGTAATTCAGATGCTTTGCTATAAAGACCTTAGCTGGTTGATATTACAGAATAAACTATAGTAATAATATAGTAGTAGATCAGGGCTGGAAGAGGGGAGGAGAGATTTTGTTAGTAAGTTTCTCAAATAGTCACTGGATAAAGAGGAACGGTAAGATATATCTGCACAAGGTTAGCTGGTGGTTTCCCCTGAGACTTAATACTTACTCCCCTCTTAACAGGATTCCACCTCCTACTGGTTTCCTTTTCATCTCAGGCATTTCCGTACCTAAAAAGGACCAGCTGAAACTTCTTAGTGTATGTTACAACCAACATTATATTTATAAATTTTAATCAGCTGTTGTACAAATGACTCTTTATGTTTGAAGTATGCTGTCATCAAATTAGAACTAATTCCTGGGTGTTGATGACTTTTTCCCCAGTAATGTATTGATATGGTTTTCGTTTAATTTTTTTAATGGTTTTAGTGGCGTCTATGTGGTTGTTCTGTGGTTCTTACTTTTTCATTTCCTCTTTTGTAGACTGAATCTTGAAGAAGAACTGGATCAGATGAAAGTACACCGATCTGTGGGTAAGTTCACAATACAGGAGTTTAACTGTTTACAACAAAGAAGGAAGGTATAGTATTTTATATGTGTATATGTATTCTATTAGAAATACTAATTTTAAGGTTATTTTCTCTCCAAAGGTTAATTTCTTTATCTTGAATGTGTATTTTGTAAGCATAAGGCCATACATATTCTTATTTCAAAGTATGTTTACCCTTAAGTTCTCCACATGCCTATTAAGTCAATGACAATTTTTATACGTAGGTATGTTTGCAACTTATGTGTATATACAACATATTAAATTAATTAATTATTTTATGTTTAAAATATCTATGTATATGCATATAAATATTTATGTGTAAAATCTAAACCATGTTTATATGTTTATGAAGCTTTCTCCAGAATCTGAAATGGTTTTGAGGTACAGTGATACAGAAATTCCATGCTCATTCAGACTTCTTTTTTAATACTAGTCGCACAAAGTATGTGAATTTGAAAGTAATTCAGAATAGTGGAACTCTTATAAGAATTGATCATGAATATTTCTTCTATATCTTTACAATCTTTACAATAGTTGATAGTTCTCTGAAGATGGGTCTTTGTCACTCGGATAAGTAATATGTTACCATTGCCTCTCCATCACTCCTCTGATTCTTTGTATTATTTGCTGTTCCTGAATGGTCTGGGAGAAGTATTCAGGAGTGCATAGTTACAGTCCAGCTGGGTGTCACATCTGTGGTGAATTCTTTATGCACGGTATTGTGCAAAGGAACAGAGTAGGAGACTTGGAGAAGTACTTCGCATGTTCATAGCAATAAAGCCTTACCATTCTTTATCTCAACTTGTGCTGTTGGCTGTTTTCTTTTTTTGTGATAATGTTGGCCACTTGAATGAAAAAATAAAGGTTTTTTTTTTCCTTTATTTTAAATTTGGTTTATAGTATCTATAAAACCAAGTGGAAATATCCAGCTGCTGAAGACTGAAAGTTTCTCATGTTACTTCTTATATGTTACTTTCATAGCCCCAGATAGATCTGAAGGGAACTAGTGAAGGTTTCAAATACTGACTTTAAAAATCGCTTCTTTGTTTTTGCCAATTTAGTCAGTCTTTGCACAGAGAGAAATGGAAAGGCAACCAGCAGTGAGAAGGAGTTGAGGGCCTGCTGAGCAATAATCATGCATTTCCAAAAAACAGTCAGATCCCTGAAACTGCCAGTTCTTGACATGTTTAGTGCTTTAACAATTCGTCTTTTATTCCTTCGTTTTTCATTATCTTTTCGGATTAAAACATGTTTTAAAAGTGTGTGGGTGGATACACACTTCTGATTTGGTTATTGGTATGGTGAATAATTGTTGTTATATTGGGACTGAGAAAAAGGGTTAAACTATAGAGAAGTGTGTTAGCCAAATTTTATTTACCTTTTCCAGCATTTGTTGTTATAGGTATCATTTAGATGAACAGGAAATCTTTTATAAGATACAAAATCAAGTCCAAAAATATGTATTAAGCAATACTTTTTGTTAGCACATAAAACTGAGCTGATTCCAGCCATTTCCAAACTTTTACCAATTAATAAACTCCCCATAATCCAAGAGGAAGC
>NW_009189198.1:0-756 GCF_000690835.1 Fulmarus glacialis | reverse complement strand
GGCTCGGCCGTCCAGCCAGATTTTTACCCCGTTTTTACACCTGTCTAAGCCGTGAGTCGCCAGCTTCTCAAGGAGAATGCTGTGGGAGACAGTGTCAAAGGCTTTACTATCTTTACTATCTATTCAAATTGAAGAGTTCAGGTCTTTCTCTTAGCTCTGCTAGAGCTCTGATAGCTCTGACAGTTCATTTCATGCCATTTTTTAACCTTGAACAATTAGGTTAAAGATTATTCTATGTGAAGATTAATCTCCTTTTCCCACCTCCTTGATGGTAGACATTTGAAGAACAAAGCAGACTCAACTCTCCTGCCAGCAAAATGTTCTCTTAATGGAACCTTAACTAAATTTCTGCATCTTTTAGTAAGTAAATCCTTTGAGTATGGGACTACAAACCTCTTCTAAACCTGTCCACTAAGATAACCTCTTCAATCACCATTACCTTGGCCCATTAGTGTGGGTGAGAGTCAGTTCCTCATGGCTGACCTTTCTTCTAGTTTTCTGTGAAGATAACGTGACTTTTAGAACACATATAAAACTCTTACCCAAGACTTTTTGTACTTTCGTTTAGCCAAGGAAATGCTTGCATGCATCTTTTTTTCCTAAAATTCGTTCTTCTGCAGAAGCAACCTTTCGCATCTTATATTAAGCGTACCTTCTCTAGCTATATTAACAGGATGATTTTCTGACTAACAGAGCTTATATACACATACCAATGATATGAATGTAGACATTGTGGTGAACGGAGTTAAATCCAGT
>NW_009189197.1:11899-27137 GCF_000690835.1 Fulmarus glacialis | reverse complement strand
AGACTTCCCTGTGGGATGGGTCTGGCTATTTATTATTTCAGTACAAAAGGAACCACAAATTTACAAATGCATAAACAAGATCCACATCTGAATATGAATTAACTTGTAAGGAGCGCTGTGCCGACATGAGTAGCTAGCTTTCAATTTCAGAGACAGCTTTGCTATTTTTGCTTGGGGCAGTTGTATCCTTTAGAGACAAACAGAACACAAAAGAAAGCACAGACCACCCAAAATATTGAAGCACCCACATTTTGAAAAATCATTAAGAAATGTGCAATTCCAGATGCCTGGAAGAGAACAAAGCCTTAAGATGCAAATAATGTCAAAAATAAAGTGAATGTTTTCCCTTGAACCTCTTCTCAATCCCTCTTTCACAAAGCAGCTTATAGGGATCTTCAGGTAATAAACCATTTTTCACCATCATCATAATTCCTTCAATAAGAGTGCAAAATTAGAAGCCGTGGGGTTACATTCCTGTTCCTTGGTACTGCAGGGAAGCACAGAAGTCAGAGTGCACTCTGGTGGATGTTGTTTTCTGTTTCTTCTCAGACAGCGAACCTCTGTTCTTTGCTCTTGTCAGTTCATGGTCAGCTAAAGTAAGCTGAGTGTTTACTGCTGGTAACAGTTCAACACGTATTACAGCTCCTTGTGCTTTTTGGCTCATCCTGCCACCATTTGCCATGGGATTTTTGTCCAAAAATGAGCCTCACAAGCAGGTCTTACTATGTTCATATCTTTATTAATCTCACTTGTCTGTGAGATCTTACTTGTATACATAAGATCAGCCCTTGCATTGACATAAATTGAAATAAATTAAATTGTTTGTACAAGCTGGGTTACATACTGAGGAAGCATGGGTAGAATCAGTGTTTGCTTTCTGGGTACCCTTATTACTCAAGGGAAGAAGGAATATAGAAAAAAGTTTCCAGAAAAATGGAAAAAAACCTGAAAAATCACTGCTCTCAATTATGTCATGAATTGTTTTGCTTTGTGTACCTGCATCAATGATTGGTGAGATGTTACCGTGTTATACTTATGTCCTGGTTGATTTTCTTCCTATTAACTGGTATAGTGCTGTGTTTTGGATGTTATATGAGAATAATGTTGATGTATAGTTGTTGCTAAATAACGTTTACACTAGTCAAGGACTTTTCATCTTCCCGTGCCCTACCAGGTGCGTGGGGGGCTGGGAGGGACCGTGGCCAGGATGGCTGGCCCAGCTGGCCAATGGGGTATTCCATACCATATGACGTCATGCTCAGCATATAAGGCTGGGCGAAGAAGAAGGAAGTGGGGGGACGTTCGGAGTGATGGCGTTTGGCTTCCCAAGTCAATGATGGAGCCCTCTTTCCTGAAAATGGCGAAACACCTGCCTGCCGATGGGAAGCAGTGAATGAATTCCTTGTTTTGCTTTGCTGTGTGCACAGCTTTTGCTTTCCCTATTAAACTGTCTTTATCTCAACCCATGGGTTTTCTCACTTTTACCGTTCCGATTCTCTCCCCCATCCCACCTGGGGGGAGTGAGCGAGGGGCTGTGTGGTGCTTAGTTGCCGGCTGGGGTTAAACCACAACAACTTAACTCATGTAAATACTTCTGGTCCAGAGTGTTTTAATTAAGCTTAGTTAATTTGTTGAATATTATTTTCTAAAAACCTTGGAAATTGTCACCTGGGTATTTACATAAAACATTCTTGGACCAAGATTTAAACTCATTCCAAGGATATTGTTCTTGTGTCACTTAGAAACTACTATATAATATCTTCTAACTTTTGTTTGCAACATTTGACTATTAACTGCACTACGCATCATTATGAGGCTGTCTGGATTATGTTGGCGGATGTCAGCATTTCACTGTAAAGTCATTCCTCCAAGTATTAAACATTGTTAATCTTACTAAAGATATCTCATGAACTAGATTACTGAGTGTCTGGATTAGCAGTAACAACTCTGAAACAAAGAGGGATTTATGAAAAAGTAGCAGAGTCCATTGAGATGATAATGGCACATTTGGTGGATCTGTCAGTACTGCAAATAGAGGCAAGAGAGAACTGAAATAATTATTATTATTTTCAGGTCAGGATTGTATCTCAGTAAATTTTAGCCGTGTTAACTGAAAGAAGAAAATCTCTTGAATTCTTCCACCAAAACCTTTGACCAAGACCCAGACCTTACTATTTTAATGTCAAAAAGAATACAGCTGACTTCTTGTTTTGATTTTGCAACTCTCTGTCATTCTTTCTTTTGGCACAGGTTGGATTTGGAAATACTGAAATACCACAAGAAAGGCAGAAAAGGCAATAATTCATGCAATATTCAAGGAAAAACAGACAGAAGTTTCCAGATGGGCTTTCTAGGAGAAATCATCCTTCTCCTTAAGAATAAGGTCTATGTAAAAGTACTTGTTGCAAATCTCTGAAAATAAATGGTTTCCTTTATGATTAATTTCTCCTTGTTTCTCCATTTCCCATTAACATTTCTGGTATAAATTCAGCATAAGAAAGCTTTCACAAAGCTCATCATTTCAAGGTCACAAATGTTTTGGTGAAATTTATTCAGTGCAAGTCAGACATTTTAATACACACTAAATTCTAGGGTTCCAAGGACATCTACTAAGGTTTCCAAGGAAATGTGGAAAAGCTGCCTGAAAAATACAGGATAACACATGAAGAGATGCTACATTATCAGATAATTCTATTGTCCAAATGGTGGTAAAAATCATACTCTATGAAGACTTTTTAGTCTTATGTCTTGTGTTACTGACACTGTTATGTGAGTTCAGTAATTTGCTGTCAGGTTGAGTGCAACAAAACTCCCTGTGCAGGCCACTTTATTCCTCCAACCTCTTTGAATGCAAGAGTAATATGGGAAAAGAAAGATCATATTGGTGTTTCATTGAATAATATCTCAAATCCATTATATGCCAGGGAAAAAAAGAGAAGGAAAAAAAAATTACAGGGTTTAATTTTAATGTGTTTCATGTGAAATAAATAAGGCCAAAGATAAAGCACATGAAAATATTACCATTCTAAAATGAAGTGAGAATATTAATAAAAAGAAATTGGACAGTTCAGTAATAAACAGCACAGTAGATCACCACTAAAAATTAGCATAATTGGCAGCTGGCATGTTCAATTTGTCAAAGTGGTAGGAGGCACAGCAGACTTTTGTAGGCAGTAGTGGGGTTCAGTTCCTAGTCCCTTGAATATGATCAATGATTCTCTCAAAAATACTGGCTGTAGATAATCACAAACGAAAGCCATTAGAGACATTTTTTAGCTGCTTATAGAAATAGAAAGGGCTGCATATTAATTTACCGTGCTCTTTCATTAGTTTTGTGTCATTTGTTTCATTAGTCATCTGCTGTTTCACACCGATGTCAATGACACAAAACTAATTTCTGGCTAAATTGTACCGGTGAATTGCACCCCATTACAGGAATAATTCCATTGTGCTCATTTGTATTTGGAATGAACGGTTACATCAAAGCTGTTGGCTCTAACAACTTCATCCAAAACACCTCCTCTGTGAAAAAGGAAACATTTACTCTGAAGGTTAGATGGTATCTGAGCTGGATTTTGAAAGTCAAACAGTGAGTACCCAAGTCCCTTTGTAGTTCTGGCTGTAAGTGCCTCCTTGTAAGTATCCCCAATACGTGATTTATGCAGGCATCCTTCAATGTTTTTCTAATGTAGGCATGTACATTAGCTATTGCATGTGTGAAAACTTAGGAGTCCAAGCCATTACAAACAAACAAAGAAACCAGAAACCCAGCCCTGAAAACTTCTGCTTGCCAGCATAGTATAAAGAGAGTGAATTACCACACCTGAATGTAAATCTTCATGTCAGGCCTCAGTTCGTGGGTTAATGAGTCTTTGGATGTCTCCCTCCTATTTCTCTGTGGAGGGGAAGCATTCGTTTTGTTTAAAGTCCTTTCTGTAGGCTTCTACAACTTAAATCTCTTTTTGAGGGCTTCAGGTCCTACTGAATTTGATGGGAATTCTTTTATCTGACTAAAGCATGGCACATTCATGACATGGCATAACTACTTCCAGAAGGAGACCTTGATCCTTAATGCTATATAGAAAGTTTTCCTAACATCAGGTCTTTGAAAAAGGGGATCCAAGAAAGGCAAAAAATAATATTCTACATTGCAAGAAAAAAAAGTGTTTTGAGAGTAAAAGTGATGGGACTGAAATCCAGTTCATAAAAATCAGAACTTTCTCCATAACACTGCAAAATTCACACTGATAAAGTAGATCTAGAAGAAATGTTTTATATAAAATGAACAAGTGACATAAAATCTAACCTGAGACTGAACAGCCACAATCACCTTCTCTTATTTTCCTTCTATTATGTACTTAGAAATCATGCAGTATGCTACTGTGTAGTAGGAGAAAGAAAACATTGTATCGTTTATGTTTGCTCTTCACTTTTACTTACATTTGATTAAACAATTTTTTAAAAGGGGAGAAGTGTTTTTTAGTCTCACAGAATGACTATCCTTCATTCCTTAGATGTAGACAAAAAATAGGGAATTTTTTTCTGTACTTACAGAATTGCTATGTTTTGGGCAGCTGCTATCAAAAGGAGTCCGGTACTTTTCCAATCTAAAGCAAACTGACAGAGCAAATGACAATGTCTTAAAAGGAGCAAGCTACTTCATTCTGAAATGCATGGCACAAAATGACATGTTGTGACATATTGAAAGATGTCTAGCAGGCACATTTTTAATCAGCTTGCTGGTAACCTTTGACCGCTGCCATGAGTGGCTCGCAGGTAAGCAAATTCTGACGCCTACCACTGTGCTCTGTGTGAAGTTACACCGCGCTGTGTGACTGATCTGCTAAAATAGTGCATTATGCCGTTCTGTGTCAGGGGTTCAGAGCTGTACTAGGAAGGGCAATTTTTCTCTCTCCGCATGTTTGTAAGGTTAAGATGCTGTTCCTGCCTAGGTCACTTACTTTTTGGTACCTCAGCCATAGTTCCTTTTTGTTGAATAAATCTTAAGAGAAAAAATTCTGAAATATTATTACAAATGCAATCATCCACATATGAATATGGATTCAAGAATATGTTTATTTAATTTTCAGAAAGCTATTTATGTTTCATCCTGGCTAAGATGTGACTCTGTAAAATGGTATGAGGAATTAAGTCCAGGGACTTGGGTGGCATTAAAACAGCAACAGACTCTTGTAATTGTATTTCTGTTCACTTTTTGTTCAGGAACTCCAAGCAGAACATGAGGCTGAACAATGAACCCAATCTAAGGGTGCATTTGAGGATCTCATATGATGCTACCACACACTAATAATGGCAAGAACTATAAGAACCTCTTTAAGTCAGGCAGTTTGGTTTCATTCTCAACTTTCTTAATCTTGGGAAGTCAGAGGGCAAAATTAATCTGGAGTTTATCTCCACTCACTTCGGTGAAGATAAATCAGGTGATACATTTGCGTGGCTCTCTCGGGACACTGCTGTACTTGATGTACTTTGCTTTGTGTATGACAGAGAGAAGCCTGATGGTATGTGGATGATGAAGTTTAATATGGTTATCAGAAGGTCCTTTAATGACTATAATAATTTCCAAATCCTGAGCTTGTCAAGCTAACTGCTTTGCTTTCATTTAATTATAACTAATGATCATTCTAGAGACAGAAAGGGAGAACTAAAATAGAGGAAGAGAAAGATGAGTTACTAGAAGGGACTTCATATGACCTTATACTGCTACAAACAATTTAAAAACCCAATCATTTTGTTTGATTAGATGGTTTACACTCATTGTGTTCCAACATGAGCTACTTTCTGATAATACCATTAATCATGTTATTTAAGTGAACATTAATCTAATGTCTCTTCATTATGAAAAATGCTAGGAGAGAAAAATTTGTCTCAGTGATCAGACCAATGACCTTTCTCATTTCTGTGAGAGTAATAATTAAAAAGAGATCTTTTCTTCATTTTACACTGAATTTCAGATCACAACAATTGTGGAGGCAGAGCATCAGACCTTTCGAAATAAGAAAATGAACCTTTTTCTGCAGCAGCCTGCTTTTGTTATGAAATGAAAGAGCGATATGCATGCCTCAGAAAATCCTTCTGACTCACACGGGACAACTACTGCAGTTAGTTTGAAGTAATTTTATAGGACTCAAAACATAGTAAGTTACTACGAAAACACCTGTTCTTACAAGTCTGTGTGTGAAATAATAAAAAAATCAGTGAAACCCTTTATTCAGAATCTGCTTGGGTTTTAGGGTTTTGTAGAGCTTTACAGTTTGTTTTGCTTTGGTTTTTTTTGTTTGTTTGTTTTGACTATCTACACACAAAAAAATTACCTACAATGAGTCTTAGCCATTGCTCTTTTTCAGCAACTGTACATCAAACACTCCAATTTAATGGACATCTAATAAAATAAAAGGATTAATGCTTTCAGAATTTTGGTTTAACATGCAAATGGGATGTCATTTTGCTCAAGCACCAACTGTTGTTATGCTCATGCAGCTAAGGTAGGAAAAATGTCTTTTTAAATAACAACATGGATCTTAACGTTGTGGGATTAAGTCGAATTGCAACATCCAGCAAAAAAGATAATTTAAATGCCTAATTTCTAAGGTTGTCCTTTCTAGTGTAACTTTAGGAAAATCTCATACTGCAATTCAGGAAATATTAATTTATGCGAAAATATTTGGAGCTGTCTCACCTTAGTCACTGAGAAACCATCTGAGGAGCTCACAATAGGTAAAGAAATTCTAATAAAAGAGTTACTGAAGACATAAAATCATCCAGTTTAAGGTCACCCTCTGGTTTTGTCATAAGCCTTGTACAAAAGGAGGTGCCTTTATGCCTTACTTTAAAGGCAAACAAGCTTACTGGACAGGCAATGAAAGAAACGGGGAGCTTCATTCTCTGTGCTGGTGGGATGCAGGAGGTATGCCATTGTCACTCGCTCTTTTTGCATAGGAACAAAAGGTCTCTGACAAAAGGTCTCCAACAAAAGGCCTTTACGTTAGGGGGTTTTGCCTATTATTTAAGCTGTTAGCGGTCACCTGATTTATTCTGGCTGAAAAGGGTTAGAGGAGAGATCACAGCAGCAGCTCAGAGGTGGATAAGGCAGAGCTACAGCCAAAAGACATCTGTCCCCAGTCTTAAAATCTAGTCTCCAGAACATCATGGAAATAGTTGCACTATTCTCTACGAAGGAATTAGGTAAAAAGACAATTCCTTGACCTCACCCATTTCACAGAACAGACTGAAATATTAGCTGTCTCTCTCTCCTTCCTTTCATTTACCATTCTTTTGTTTGAGAGTTGAACTGTCACATTATTCTGTATCAAGAAATATTTTTGTTTTCCTCATCGCAAGGCTTGGAATAACTCCTTAGATTATTTCACTTTCCTACTAAAACCCTAGATTGTACTTAACTATAATATGAAAAAGAAAATCGAACAAAAACAGTAGGAAAATGAGAGCAGTAAAAGGTCTGACTCCTCTGGACCACACCACTGCCACCAAGTAGATGTAAAACCCACCAAACTGTAGCATTTGCACCTACCAAGAGACTGTGTAAGCAGCAGAGCCACAGATAGACAGGTTTAGATATTTTATTTCTTATTATTTTTTCTTGTCTTCTGCCTGGAGAGATGACTGGAATGATAACATCACAAACAAGAAAATGAAGGAATCTGTTTTTAAGATTAGTTAACACCACATAACTTACTTGGTTTCAGTAATAATTAATTCTAACACCAAATGAGAGGATACATATTCTTTGAACATATGCATGCATATATGTATATATGCACAAATGTACTGTACATACATGAATTTTAATATCTTTATGCTGGACAAGTTTTGTAATGAAATAGCTTCAAACACCATGCCATATCCTGCTGGAAATGTATGTGACACATTTATCTACGATTTATCTGTGTCACATTCTGGCACCTTCCTCTGGCACCATCAAAACTCATGTTCATGCTGTTACTGACAAAATACACACACATGCACACATACACATTTGTATGTACACACATACGTACATGTGTATGGTCACCATTTATGAGTATATATATGAACACGACTCCCTTAAATGTACATTATGCAATGAAAGTCATTATATTCTATATTTGACTCCTTGTATTGAAATGAATTTCCTGTCATGTTTGCTCTCATTACTTCCTGGTAAATTCACAGCAAACACACTGACAGACAAGGATTAATGTTTACAGAATTTCTTTGGAAGCAGAACTGGACCCTAGAGATAAAACATTAGATAAGCATAAATGGTTGTAAGTGAACTAATAAGTACCACGCTTCCTAGTAACAGCTGCATACATGAGTAGAGCAGAACTCCACACCTTGGACTCCTAGTGCTTCCATACTAAAGATCCTTTTTCATTTCCTCTGCATGCTTAGTAAAATAAACTAACATCAAACCTGACAGTCCCCAGTAAAAAACAAGAAGGTAACAATTAAAATGGACACCTAGGATTTATTTATTAATGGAAAGGGACTCTTTTTCCCCTTGGAGACACCTTTCAAAATGGTAATGAAAAGAACAAGAAATCTATTCACTGTTCAGACATCTGCCGTATTTTGCTGTGATATGATGGGACTAAATATAGCCTTTCTGAGGCTGCCGCCCGGCTGTGCAGTGCATAGCATGGTTTCAGGTGCTCTCTGGAATCTGACATGGGCATGGCAGGGCTGAGCTGGCTTCTTGTACTTCCCTCCCCTCCTCTTGGGGGCAAAGTGAGGATAACTGTCAGTCATGGCTGGATCACTGGAATGCTGTAGCAGCTGGCCCATATAATAAGCAAAAGCAGATCTCAGAGACAGATTAGACAGACAAACCCATACCTGGATGAAGAGACTCCCAACATAAGGGTGCCAAAAAAAATGTCCTGAAAAGACATGGAAATCTGGGATGCCCGGTTAACAAAAAGGCGAGCTACCAGCTGATCTGAGGGGAAGCCGAAGCCCGGATACCACTGGCATGTTTTGCTGAGCTTTCTGTCTGCACGAGGGGACCAAACCACTGGGAAAACCCAACAGATGAAAATCAGTCAGAGTCTTTAAATATTTCAAAATCTCTTTATGAGACTGACATTTTACCAAGTGCGTATTTCTTCTGGAAACTTCCACTGCCCAAGGGCATGAGAAGTGACATATAGCTGTAGGGTGTTATAGTACACAGTCATGAGTAAATTTAATTGCTGAGAGTGCATAACCCTTTTGTTGTTGGCCTAAAAGCTATATTTTGAAGCAATGTACAACACACACTAAAACAAGGACTTTGTCAAAAAAGTACTACATTGTTAACACTGAAAAGTTGCAGCTTAGTACCCAAAATTTTTGTTCGCATACGTGATCCCATATGAAGTGATGCAAGAGGGGGAACTGGTTACAAGGAGACATACTTGTATTGGTTTTCTGCACAAGTTCCATTTAGCCTATTGTTAGTCAATTTTCTTGCCGTGTGGGAAATAAGCCTTTTTCCACTGTTCATCTCCAAAGTCTGACTCTTCGGTGCCTAAACTTTTGAACTGACAAAGCAGTTCCATTAAAAACAGTGCTGGTTCATAAATCAAAGGTAGGCTGAGATCACGACGACCGCCTGCCTTCCATGCACACAAAATTCAAAAGAAACCTTTGCTAACAAGAGCAACAACAACAACAACAAACAAATGAGCATGAAGAATTATGAAACAGTGGATAGTGACATTTTATTTCATATTTCTTCACTGTGAACATGACTGGAACTTAGTATTGTGTATTAACATTGCAGCCTTCAGTTTAAGAGTTTATTTTTACTTTATAAGACAATTAACAGGGAATACAGAAACAGGAACAGCTTTTTGGGTTATTCCCAAAACGAGTGCAGTGTCCCTGCTCTGCAATGGCATAAACATAAAAATGATTTGGATGAGTTAATATGCAAAAAAACCCCAAAACCCACAAAATGTTCTTGAACGTTTTTGATGTGATTTTCATCTTTGTTGCTTTTGGAACCACCTAAATGTTCAAATGTTGCTGGAAGGCATATTTTGTATGTTTGGGCATGTCTTTTTGTGAAGTTACTTCACCTTTTCATTTGTTTCTGTTTGTAACAATTCCAGTGCTCATTCTAATCTCATTGATTAGAAGATCAATTAACATTACAATCATTAGTCAGATTTAAAGAAATAGTTTAAGGTTAAGGAGCTAATTGTACTTACTGAATTTATAAATGCTGAGTAACAGAGGTGATTTCCAACAATTAAACATTATACAGGGTTTAGTCCTTGCAAAAATTTTAAACATATTCTCCCATTCCAACCTCTGATGTCTCCTCAGTATTTTGGTTGACCTATTATTACGTAAGACAATCCTAGAATTTTAAAGGTTTTGTTTCTTTATCATCAATTTACACCCCCCCAAAACCTCCTGAAAAAATGCCACTAATTTAAACAGGGCCATATTTCATTTGTTTTTTTTTTCTGTGCTGACAATAACAGAAAATACAAGTACATGGTAACAATCTACACAATAGCTGAGCTTTAAAGTTTGCTTGCTATAAAATTTGCATTTGACTTCAGTAGGCAAAGAACTGGATAGAGACATGAAAGACAAATGAAGCTGAAGTTGGTGAAAAGGAGTTAATAGCTACTGTACTTGTTCAGCACGGGTCTAGCACAGGGCTTATGCTTTGGTTCGGTTCACAGGTGATGGATATTTTGACTGGGTCTATTTCTTTAACAGCTATTCACTTCACCAACTGTATTTGCTGAACCATTTTTAACCATGTTTTGAACATATTTAAAATATGTCATGGCTTTCTATTTGTTGAGTTTTTTGGTTTGACCATGGGTAATTGCTATTTCTACAAATGTCAGAAAGTGTCATGTTTTCACTAAAGTGTAAGCAACATTGTCAAGTGAAGGGCACATGTTCTATGAAGGACATTTTACTGCTTTATTTTTTAAGAATAATAGAAAGAATATATATATTATTTACTCTATCCCAAACTGGATAGAGTAAAAAACACTCTAGAGAGTAAATAATAGAGAAAACGTGACGGAAGGTATTACATGAAGTGATTTCAACTATTAGGCTATTTTGAAATTATTTTTCTGTACTCTCTTCAAAACCACTGAAATGTTACTTAAGCTCAAACTGCTCTCCAGACTATTATTCATTTATTCTGCATATGATAAATGTAATCTATCTTGAAGGCTTGATTCAATTGCCCACCTGCTGGTGGCTAGTGACATTTCAGGTGCTCCTGTCTGCCCTCCAGAGGCACTGCAAATGGCACAGATCTCCCACAGGTGCAAAGCAGCATCACAACAGGATATCTCAGATGTTGCCATTAGGTACTGCATTAAGTACCTATTTGTGAGCAATCAAAGTAGGTTGCAAGTGACTGCCATGACATTTGAGGTGAGGTTTAGCTCCCAGAAATGAACTCAAACACCATGTCCTAAATGTAAGCTTGATGTGCAGACATCTAGTCAATATAAAAAATAGAAGCTTTTCAGTTTACCGCAAAGAAAACATTGGATGTTCAACTATCTAAAAAGCTCTCCAGATCTATCAACTAGATTGCCATTGACTATGGGGGTTTAAACACCAGCTCACACCAAGACAACAACTTAAACTTAGATGAGAGAGGAGTCCCATCTTTGTATGCAATCATTCTCACTAAAGTAGAGCCAATGAAGAGATACTCAAAAGTTCACTCCTGCAGTGCTTAGTTTGGACACATAACACGTAGAGTAGAGATGAGTGTTTGGGCTTCCTTTAGAAAAAACGAGTAGTAGGTGCTTCAGGAAGCAGTCCAGCTAGGTGGCCCACAGGACAGAGTTGTCTAGATCCAGAGGACAAAGGCTGAGAGCAAGAGGAGGCCGGAAATCCTGCCCCTTTCTTGTCTGCAGGCACGGCTGTCCCTATGGCAGCCACGGTCTGAGGTGTAAGATGGGGTTCAATCCTTCCTTCAGCCACCCTCCAGGAAGAGTAAAGGCGGTGCCCAGCTACACACCTGGCCTGTGGCTACAATACTTTTCTAGGTTGTGGAAGATGCAGATTCAATTCTTCTACTCAGCTATGAATAGGTTCAAGCACATTTCTAATGCTCGGGCTAAAAAGTGTACTGAGTGGTGGCAACCTTCTATTGAAGAGGGGTTTCTACTTGCAAAAGTATTTGAAAGCCTTTGCATTAAAAAAGAAGCCACAAAAAGGAGTTTGTTTGTGCAAGTACAGCACTGGAATGTGTTTTTTTCCCCCAGGTTTGTCACTATGTATTAGCTCATTACTTGTATTTTATATGTGTACAATTTCTCTCTTTCAATTTAATACTCTTAACAGGCTTTTCCCCCTGTCCCTTACTGATCATTTAAAAACTCTTTCTCTTTTATATTGTTTTCTAATTAATCTACCCAGCTTGTCATTGATTATCTGTGTTTCATTGGTTGAACCTTGTTTCATCAAGTTCGACATTTGTTAGGGGACTACAATTAACACAAACCTAAGCAGCCACAGTTAACTGCCTTAGATCATCTGTAAGTTATTATTTCTTGTTCTAACCGTTTCATTATCACTTCACTTTTGTTTTCTGCAGTATTCCCCTCAGGGAACTCATCTGTAGAGTCAGTGTCTTTTGTTTGTTGTCTTGCTTTGTGTATTCCAACCTGTAAAACAGTAGCTCTGTATGACACAATCATGACTTTTATTCTGGTTATTTTTACTTTTTTTAAAAAAAAACATTTTTTCTTTCAAATCTTGCCAATTTTTACAAATTCAGCAGTAACTAGACTCCTCTTATATCACTTCAGTAATACATAATCTTTCAAAACACAACGTGGTTTTTTCCTATCTGTTGTAGTCCTTGGTCTCTTAATTTTTATATTGTTTTTCTCCTGTCTAATTTTTTAAATTTTTCCTGATAATCTTCACTCAGTATTTTCTGCTTTCTCAGTCTCCATCACAAATTAATCTTGATAGATCAGCCACCTCAGGACTATGAATTCAATGCCATCAGTAAATCTACAGTTCCTTGCTACTCCCTTATATAGCATGATTTCTATTTTATGTCTGAAAGATAAAACTAGGATTTCTTCTAGCAGTAAAATGAATATATCTCATGACAGAATGCTACAGTCACCCTGAACATCCTGCTACAGTCAACCTCGTCTACCCACTGCACTCCTCAGCTTGCTGGAGATGCAATCTACCAGCCTGATCTATTTCTCAGAAATAATATACATTTTGAAAACTTGCCTTCTTTCATATACTATCAAAAGCCCATTTAAAGCCTATAAAATTTTAGTAATGTATTTATTTCTGTTCTGTGAACTTCTTCAGGATCTGTTTTATCACAAACAGCTGAGCAGTTGTGTTGATCTAAATCTGGTCTGCTCTACTTTCATGGATATCTGAATTTATTCTTGAAATGTCTTAGTAAATAGTTTTCCTCTCACATTTAATAAGCTAACTCTGTTGTAGCTTCTGCATTCATTCCTATCTCAGCCCTTGTTTTTACATCTTCTTGGAGAGTTACTGAGTTGATCAAGCTCCGTAGTTTCCCAGGACCTCTTGCTTTCTCAATTTTTCTGCTAGAATCTTCACTTCTTCTAAGAAATCTGGCACCTGTTCTCCCTTGGTTACACTGGGTGGCTTTGTATGTCCCCTAACGTGCCAAATGATATTCTGTGTCTTTTACACACTTCAAAATATTTTTTCTGTCTCTTACTTTTCTTCAGACATCCTTTATCATTGCTGGTGCTTGTATTTCTTTGCACAAATATCTAAGTTATTTCTTTGATCATGTGATATAGCCCTGAGGTTCTCTTTCCTTTGAATGCCTCTGAACCTTTGTACTCTTTGATTATCCAGTCACCTCTGCTTTTTCTTCCTTCCCTTCTTATCCAATGACTCTGTAGTGTAAAATCCATGAATATGTACATCCAGTTGTTCTTGCTAGATATTTAAGAGTTACTTCAGTGCCCAATGGTAGGAGGCTGCCGAAATCTGGAAATTGAACACTTAAAATAACACACGTAGACAATGCCTTTCTTGCCTTACTGAATGTTTGGGCTCCACTCCAGACACCTGCAAGTCTCTATGCGCAATATAAGGAGTCTGAGAGCCAAGCTGAGAGCAAGTGCAAGGTTCAGTGTCAAGATACAGGAGCCCAAAAGCTGTTTCAATGTCAAGGGCCTACTTTACACCTAGCCTTGATTCTTTTACGTTTAGTTGTAAAAGAGCTAGCACTGCAAGTCTGCTGAGAGTAGCTGGTTTCTTTACAGCCTGGTAGAAAAATACTCAGATTGGGTCAAATGTTGATGGCTACCTAGCCATAGAAGAGGTATTTGTCTTTGCTTACAGTATGTTACAATGGTTTTTTTTGTGGAAATGAAACACAAAAGACATAAATAAAAAAGCTAAATATCCATATCTCAGAATTTGCAATGTAGAGTGTTTTTCTCTAGATATTTTTATTTTTATTATACTGTGCGTTCTAGGACTCTCACAACCATTTTGTCACCACTTTGACCTACTAGGAAATTGCAGTTGTCTGTATTTTCTTCAGTATGTAGGTCTTCTAATTACTTACCCTTAATCCATCAGGTGTTTATATTAGGAAATAATCAAAAGTCCCATGTCCAAACCTAGGTGACCAACTTGAATGAACTTGTTTCAAAACCAAGGAAGATATCAACCTCTACCTTATAGACTACTTGACCTGCCTCTAGCTGCAACTATAGACACAAATCAATCATTCAGACTATCTTGGACCCAATTTTGTCTTTCTTCTGTATGCTTAAATCTGCGCTAGGTCTCTAGGCATACTTCTGTGCTCTTACAACAGGATGTGGTCAATTCGTAGTCAATTTTCTCACTCACAACACAGGTTAACTGACCTAAACAAGGGCTAATTTCCCTTCTAGAAGAAAGCTCATCTAAAACCCCATTTTTCTATTGCAAGATATTTGGAAGGCAATTTTTGTACCAGCCCTGTCTCTGACATTTTCCCTAAAGAAAATAAAAGAGGAGGGGGTGTGTAGAGGAAGTAAATGTGTAGCGTTACAACTGAAGAATTGTTCTAACAGTTGGGTTTTTAGAAATTAATCAGTTGTATGATGCAAAATAGATGTTAATTATTATTACTGTGGAAGCTCATGGGCTACAATAGAAATTAGATAAACTGAAGTTGCTATAAATAAACGAAGAGAAATTACATATATCTAGGAAAGAAAAC
>NW_009189197.1:0-11868 GCF_000690835.1 Fulmarus glacialis | reverse complement strand
CCCAGCAGCTAGTAGAGCGGTGGAAGTGGGGTTGATTAACTGTATGAAAATGCAAACTGAAAGGATGTACTTACTGTACTTTCCGTTTGGAGAAACTCCAGGGTCTATACAAAGTTGCATGCATGCCCTGTGTAGCCACCACAGAGCAATTAAAATGACTACTGTATTTTAGATCTATCCTAAGACTCTGCATACAATGAATGCATGCCTAATTTGAATATGGATTGAATCCTTTTCCTGGTAACCCATATTTCATTTATTCATTTACACTTTTTTTCCTGTCACTATTGTATGAAGATTTTATGAAGACTTTCTTTAGCTCCTTCTGCGAATTTGGGAGAAGCCCTTTCATTGACTTTCAAGTACACAGAATTATTAAGCTTCCTAGCTCAGGGAATGTACCCATGAAAGATGATCTAGAAAGTTTTGCCAGCTCTCATTTCCATAATGCATCTTTTGGGGTTATAAATATGGGTGTATGATGTTTCACAGCTTTTTCTACCTATTTCATGGCTTATTAGTGCATCCCAAATGCATTTTGCAAAGGAGAGAAGGATCAATAATTTCATTTTACATATCAAGAGACTGGGAGAAGGAGAGCTGAAGTGAATTGTTCAAGGTCAGCTGGAGGCTAGTGGCTGATAGAGAGACAGAGTGCAGGTCTGAGATTCCAGTTGGTTTCAACAGGCATCTGGGAATGCTGCCTCTCTCCTGGGGCAATAAAAGAATACTGTCTTCTGATACCTACTATGTCATCTATATGCAAACATGACTGTGTGTGTATGCCAGGTACACACATGTACTCACATATGCTGAGTATGTGATGTGTAATTTCTTTCTTACAGAAACTACTTTCTGAAATCTTGGAATTTTCTCTCTGTCTCACTCATCCTCTACTCCAGCACACTGAAAAGGTCTTGACAGTATTTCATCTCATTCATGTGTTATCATTACTACTGTCAGGAGATTTTGGATAATAAATGCAGTGCTTTACCAACTAAAAACATTTTCTTTTTGCACTGACACAGACTCGTCAATAAAACCCCACGGCATGTTAACTTCCCATCTCTCAGATGTGGCACACTGACATTTACAATGCAGAGAAAGGTAACAAAGTGTGAAACAGATCATAAATCATTTAAAGAGAGTTAAAAAGAGACTTAAAACAAAAGCCTCCAGGAAAGGAAGAAAAAAAAAGTGGAAAAGTGAAATGGGCACCAAAAATTATTTTATACAGGAATGAAACGATGACCTTTTCACCTATCATCATTCACATTGGTTTGCCTTTCTCAGCCTCTGGAGTCTAGAACAATTCAGCCAGTGTGCAGAACACTGCATGAGGAATGAGCCTTTTACTTTATTATTACCCAGGGCATGATACCCTTGAGAGGAATGACAAAACCAAGTAAGAACAGAGCGAAAGGAAAAGCAATAGTCACTAGTGGTTTGGGATAATAAAAGCAAGCAGCGAATGCCATATACTTAGAGATAGTCTTCAATTCAAAGTTCACAAGGCAGGAAAGTGCACTTTACTGGAAACTTTTACATTTCAAAATATGTTTTACAATCTTTGCACTCAGCCATTTAAACGTAGGCTTTGCAGATGCCTGGAAATGTAGTGAGGGAAAGGGGCACACTTCATCATAGCTTGAAAATGTGAACGTACAAACAGTACTCTTCACAAAGGCACAGAACAGAAGGTTGGATATTTATATGATCAGCTCTAAATCATGATGTTTTTCAGGCAAGCTTTGTTTTCAATTAAGTGGAGCTAGGGGAGTGATATAGACTTGTAACCAAAATCAGAAGTTGGATGTCTGTGTCAGAATCCTCAACCCCCCTACCCCAGAAAAATATATTTAATACCACATGACTAAGTGAAAGCATTTTCATATGAAATACAAATGATAACAATTAACAACTGTGAGCAGCCTTTTGGAATCCTTTTTATAGACAAGAGAAGCAAAGGCTGGAACTAGGAACTAAGACAAAGAAAATGTAGTGAGGTCACGGATAATTCAGCTGAGCCTGTGTTCATGCCAGGTAGTTCTTATTGAGAACAATAACGTACATTTATATAAAGCCTTTTGTTATCAAGTACTTTACAGACATAATACATAAGCTAATTCACCGGATTCTGAAACGCTAGTGGTGGTCTGAAATCTAATTATTGCTAAAAAACACAGAGCAAAAAATATGTAACAGTTTTTGGCAGGAAGAGAAGAATAATAATATATCCAATTAACACTGTAGAAGTTATTTTTGGTAGACAGATTGACATTAGTAAACTAGAACTTGAAAAAGACTTCACAGTTAACCATTAGCTTTGCTGAGTACACTGAGGAAAAGAAAAAGTAAGCTTTTTTTTTTGGTGTGAAATAGACTCAGGCTTGATCTGTGACTTCTGTTTGGAAGTTAGGTAAGCCACAGCAGTAAGTAACACAGGCAGAGACTTAAATTTCCGCTTCACTGATCATTTCTGCTAGTTTCTAAGTCATCAGTGATTTTCCAGCAAGTTATTCCCAGGCTGAAAGCAGTAGTCTAACTGCCTTCCTTCTAGGGTCTCGGAGATAAAGAACTGCTAGAGATCGACATTGTCCAAAACGTACAATACTGGAAACACATTTTTTTTTCCTTGAAAAATTTGAATTTAATAGAAAAGGCAACAAAACCAAAACATCAATAGAAAATACTTGGGTGATTTTTACTAGCTCTAGAAGTTTTTCCAGTTCTCCATTGCACCCCTTTTTAGATTTGGATATGAGAAGCACTGACTCTTTCTTGCTAGCCCTTTAAAGTTAGACTGCGGCTTGCAGTCTGCTATCACAAGCTGGTCATTTGACCAGAGCTATTTTTCATCTTTCTCCCTGCCACTGAGAGTGCATTTTGAATTCCAGTCGCCACCCTGAGATTTATTAGGCTACATTTGTCCAGTCTGGATCTGACTAAGTGTCCAATGACAATGTTGCCTTTCACAGCAGGTCATTCTGTAACTGTGCAGGAATATGGGTATAGGACTGATTCAGACCTTTGTTGACTCACACAAAAAGTTCCATCCACCTAATAACCAATTTTAATATTTTTCTAGTGACATTAGATTGCTTATGTCTATTTCTTGATCTGATTATTGAGTTTCAATACAGTACTTAATTTCAATTTTCCTCCATTTAGATTGCCAGTAAAATGAAGTCTCTTAACTCTGTTAAAAGGCTGGGAAGGAGATGTAATTAGCTTGTGTTGTATAGCCATTTTAAGTTTCTAAAGCAGTTGAAAAAGGTCAGAAGAAAATACAATACAAACATGCACGAGGAAAATAAGTTATTAATTTACATCTCCTCAATGTTCAACTCTCCATCACTGCTTGCATTCTGCTGATGTATTTCTCAGTGTGCCTGATCCTCCATTTTCCATTTGCTCCAGCAGAACTCATTGTTTTCTGTAGGCATTGTGTCTGGGTAAAAAAACCTTGGATCTGACTAACATGTATCTCTTAGAACATACGATAGGCCACACGGATTGCCACAGTAAAAGAAACTGAGGAAAGATCCTATAAAAATAGTAGCAAAGGAGAATGCAAACTTACAGTTTCAACAAGGCCACTTGCCATAGAAACTTCCTACATTGAAAGCTAAGTTTCTTAAGTTACTATTCTTTTTTAGTTATATAAGTTTTTCTTTTTCCTTACCCAAATATGGCTTTAATGACTGCAACATTTACAAATGTTGTCAATTCCTAATACAGGTAGAAGTGCTGGTAAAAACATACTCTTGTGATATTTTCCAGTTGTTTAGTGACTGTTTTCATTTGCAGCAGCAGTGGTATGACCGTAGAGATTCTGAGACTAATACAAATGTTAAATCAGGAAAATAATCATGATTATTCCTAAGGTACATTATAGGATCTTACTCAGCACTTTAATTTCTGGATGCAAAGCAGTTTAGAGCAACTGGAAAGATACAGAATGCCTTTTCATTTTTCCTCTGTCTCATAAATCAAGGGCACTATAAAATTACAGCAGTAATAAAAATACTAATAATGCACTGTGAATCCCTTTAACCAATTATCCCATTTCCTGCCTGGCTATTAAGCTGCACTCAGAATTCTCGGAGAAAACGTATTTGCATTGTACAGTAAAAGGCAAGTTTAAATGCATTACATGACAGCTAGCGTATTAATGTCACTTGTGATCAGCAACACGAATTGCCTATCTGAGAAATTCATGGACAGTCAAGACAGTGAGCTGAATTATTCAGTAGGGAAGACTTTTGTGTCCTGCAGGACTCAGTTAAGGTACATAAACGTAAGTTATAACAGTGACCCATCCTATAACATGTCCTTTGTGATTGCTGTTAGTAGGGGATCAAAAACCTACAGTCTAGGATCCCAACACCTTTGAATGTTTAGAATATGAATTCTGGATTCAGAAATGAGTCTGTGGTTTTGTTTGTTTGTTTTTTGTTTAAAAAAAGACAAAAAAATCTCCTAGTGAAGTTGCATAGAGAAATTGTATGGACACCCAGGGTGAATCTTCTTTTAGGGCTATTTTTTCTTGTGTAATATTATGATCATGAATGTGGAGCAGTTCAGACTTGTTAGAGTTTTTTTTTTTTTTTTTAATAGGCCTTTGTCTGAAGATTTGACCATTAGTCTGTGTCCATAACCACTTATATTGCATGGATAGGTTTTAGTTTCATGATTTCTATGCTTAGATATTTGAAACTTTTCCACCAAAAACGAGTAGTATGGACACATTTTCTGTAATGAACCTTTTTTTTAAAAACACTTCACATGAGGTAATGAGTGATGTGCAGGAAATACACTTTTTCACACTTAGAAATCCCTCTTTGTAAGAATGATTATAATATCAGATAACATGATCACATACATCAGAGTTCAGGGTCTTAATGACTGTTTATGAATGCTATTTTGCAACACTCAAACAGAGAAAGACTTTTTAAGTCTTCCATGTAATTCCCTCTGCAATAAAAGCCTGGCTCTACTGAAGTCTAAAAGACTCTGAAAATTGATTCCAAGGAATTTGTATGATGAGTTCCATGTAAATGCTGATAAATATTGTTGCTCAATCAACATCATGAAAGACAGGGATTTCACGACTTAATATTTGGCTTTCCCCCGGTTGGAGGCCAGAGGACTCATGCTCACTCCTCTTTAAAGGACTAGATACGGGCAACAGCTAAACTTCACATCTCCTCTGTGACATTTGTTGTATCCCTGAGACACTAAACACGTGCACATATTTTTTTTTTTTCCCCTGCTCAAAGTGATGAGGGAATGCTGGGCTTGGTGTGAGAGCATGTGCAGACATTAAAAAGACAGAACATGCTAGAACAGTGTTGGAGGTGTTCTGCATAGACAGAGACAGACTTGCCATGCTGACTCTCTGAAGTGGGCCTGGGAGATCAGAGCCTGAAGAAACTCAGGAGCTAAGTCATTTGGCAATATGGTTCATTCACAGGGAAAACTACCTGAGGAATCCTCAAACTCAGTGTATTTGCTGGAATTCCCAATTCTTTTTCAGAAATATAATTATCTTAGTTTCAAACATTTAGTTAAGTTTACTGCAATTGAGTTGTGAAGCTTCTTTGGTTCTAGGCCAAAGTTGTGTCAGTACAAGATTGACATAGGAACCATAATAGCTGAGTGACATAACGTTGTAAAGGAATTGACACATCATGCTGTCAGCAAGACTGAGAAAATCCATTGCCATTATTATGCATTTTAATACCTTATCAACAAAGAGCAATGTCTAAAAGCAATGTTCATCAGCGTATTAATTTAAATTTATTTTGGCCCAGCTTTTCGGTTCTCATTATTAAAAAAAAAAAATCTCTGAAGTCAGTGTGAGTTGTGTTCAACTGAAAACTTAATTTCTGGCCTCTAAGTAAAGCTTTCCACGCTGTCTGTATTGCATGTCTTTCTGAGAGTGTGCTCTGGTTGCTTTTTTAATGTCCGTAACCAATCCTCTGAAGGGATCTATGTCTTTATGTGCATAGGGAGAATGTTTGTTTGTCCGCGTGTATACAAGAAAGTGAAACACCCAGAGTGTAAGAAAGATCTGCAGTACTTTGTGTTTCTGCAACAGAGAACACAGAGTCCTGGATAAAGAAAAAGCCAAATCTCCAAATACATATAAGCCCAACATATTTCAGGAGAGTTCATGACAGGCATACCTGTGGGACTGAGATCACAGTTTTACTCTTGTAATTACAGCAAGCAGGATCAGGAAGACTGCATTTTGGGAAGTGAGCCCAAATGCATGGACCAAAGGACGTGGTGTTCCTAACTACTTCTCCAAATATTTTTCTGTTCCTTTATTATTAAGTGGGTGAAACTGTTTTCATCGGTGCATGTTCCAAAAATGTATTGTTGGCATTGAAGGATGTTGAACCAGATCTCAACAAGTAATTTGAGAATGCTTCTTTTTAAGAAAGCATAGCATAAATTTCTTTTTTCCTTTCAAATATTTTCAGGCTTATAGTAGGTGCTTGACTGACTGTTTTCAGTAAAGTCAGGACTTTTTTACCAGTACAGGAGATAGTCAAGACCTCTGCACCATTAACTTCTCTTCCTATAACTCTATTAGCAATGTGAGGATAATATACCCTTAATTTATTACTTTTTCGTACCTTATGATGTTATCATTCTATCTGTAGCCAGTCTAAGTGTTATGTTTCTGATACAGTTGATGAAAGTTTCACCTGCTCTTCTGCAGAGCTGGCCTCTTACTATACACTTAATTGTAACTGCAGCTACTATATAAAATTTCATAGACCCTGGCAGATTAAGTCTAGTTATTAATTTGCATAGTTTTATGAAATGTTTATTGGATTTGTCTTCTTTAGTGTCTTAGCATATTACTGACAGAGATAGCCTAATTTGAAAATAACAACAAGGGACTTGGAAGCTTTATGAGGAATTATAAGACTATTCCCCAGTGGAATATTATAGAAACATAGATTTTCAATGTAGTTGTGCTGTGACATTTTAGAAGTATATGTTATATCATTAATATGTGAAAGCTATCCACATCTGTTTCTTCTACATGAAGCCTTTACATGTACAGTGTTTCCGCTGTGCTTCTGATTTTGATAATTGTTCAGGGGAGAGGGGAGAAGGCATGCTGGTCTTTTATTAGCAATCTAAATGAGTGCAAACCACTTCCTTTAACTCCCTTGGAAGCACACTCCTCTTCCCTACTTCTATATTGCTACACAGAAAGTCAAACATTAAGTACAGTGCGTAGCTCAATACCTAAGAAATTCTGCAATGTTAAATTTTCCCCTTGCTTTGAATCTCTGTGATGTTTCTACATTATAAATATCTCTTAATTATTTTTATAATGTTTGGTATTGCGTTGCCCAACAGGGAAAGAAAATGCTAAAACCTGCAAATTCACAATTACATATTTGAAATTAATTTTGTACAACTGTAAATAAAAATAAAAAGAGCTGCATTGTTTGTTCCTCAGCAAGCTGGAAATAAAAATTTAGCAGACTAAAATGTTTCTTAGAGTTTCCTCTTTGCACTATGGAATGCTTTTGATAGCCGTAGAGTATCACTTCTATTGTTGCATCTGACATGTATAGAATTACCTCTTTTCCTCAAATGTTGTGAAAGAGGCAAGCTTCATGCTCCTGTGAATAAAAGGACCTGGAGTTCCTGGTGGACACATAGTTGAACATGAGCCAGCAAAGCACCCTTGCAGCAAAGAAGGCCAACAGCTTCCTGGGCTGCATTAGGCAGAGCATCAGGTGCAGGGAAGCGATCCTTCCCTACTGAAAAAGAGACATGGACATACTGGAATGAGTCCAGTGAGGGGCCATGAGGGTTATTAAGGGCTTGGAGCATGTCTCAGATGAGGAGAGGCTGGGAGAGCTGGGACCATTTAGCCTGGAGAGGAGAAGGGTCGGATCATATTGCTGCCTACAAACCCTTACTGGGAAGGTGTAGAGCAGACTCAGACTCACCTCAGAGATGCATAGAAACAGGATAAGAGACAATAGACACAAGCTGGAACAAGGAAACCTGACTGGATATTTAAAATTTTTATTTGATCAAGACTGCGGTCAAAAGGGTTGCCCATAGAAGTTGTGGAGTCTCCACTCCTAGATATATTCAAAACTGGACACCACAAGGCCTGGGGCAACTTGGTCTAACTCTGAAGCTGGACCTTTGCCTTTTCAGGTGGTTAGACCAGATGACCAGCAGAGGTCTTTCCCAACCTAAATTACTCCAAAAACCTGTGATATTAACATTTTACGATGGAAGTTAAGAAAATTCCAGTTTTGAGCTAGGACTGGGTCTATGAGTACAGAAACAGCATCACGTCACATACTTGGCCTGCATGACAAAAGCTCTTTTCGTCTTAACCATTTCTCAAACTGCCTACATTCTAACCTTGCGCTGAAAAAACAAAAACAAGAAAAAAAAAAATTCACTACTAACTGGAAAGTCTTAGAGAGACAAAGCCAAGGAATAAACAAAATTATGATGTGTAAAAGTTGGAATTGCTTGTACAACCTTAATTCCTTGCCTCTTTAGCTCCTATGTACATTCATCGCTTGTATTGTTCAAAAGAGGCTCAGACTTGGAAACACAAGTCCCTTTATATGGTGCTCATCACTCAGCCAGAGTCTTTTGTAACCCTGCCTCAGTTGCATAATTTTTCACAGGATCCCTGACTTTTTCAGTATCCAAGATGGACATTGTTCATCACATCAGTCAGTCTTTGTATTTTTTACTTTTATCATTATTGAGAATATTGTGCCACAGTTCACAGTACTTAACCTTGCTCAGAAAAAATAAAATCCCCCAAAGAACAAGAAATGTTGCATTAAATCGTACCTGTTGTATATGAGTGCATTTAATGTAATGTATTTAATCAATTTTGTGCCATAATGAAGGTATTTTATAACTCAGCTTTTATCCTTTTAAATCCTTACACCTTAGACATTAGCATGCATAAGTACATGCTTATAGTTAATGTGAATGCATGTGTAAGCGTATATGTACCAGACACACATACACAAACTTATACTAGAGTTAAATATTACCATCTCAGATAGCAGTTGATACAGCTTTTCTAAGTTGATGTTTTGTACTCTCCATCAGTAGACATCAGCTTCCTCTAAAGTCTTTTAGATCCAGCTGTTGAAAGGGCTGCATTTCGGATTAATTAATATTACACAAGTAATGACAACTTTTGAAGTGTCCTTTGCGGTAAAAAGATAGTATTTCCAATGTTGCTAATGAAGTGTAGAGGAGAGCCATTGTGGTTAAATTCCAAAGTTCTCAGAAAAGTATGTAAATCTTATCATTTTCACAGCATGTTCCATTGCACATTCGATTACTTATAGCTCCCTTAATATGAATCGGTTGTTTGTTTCACACAGGTTTTGTTTACATTGGTGATACCCTTTCATCTTTTCAATGAGGCAGTTAATTTGAACCATCCAAAATGTACCCGAGTTATGAACTGGAATGTCCTTTCCATACCCTCCAAAATGCTGTTATTTGCAGAGCAAATGTTTTCATTTTAGAATTCGCTGTTTGAGGATTTGAACACCTTCAGTTCCCCGTGAATATTAGGTTGTGACAATATACAGAGCGGATCATTTTCTCAGTCTCTGTAATTCCAGCAGCCCTGCATGTTAGGAACTCATTTGGCATGAAACAACTATAAATTCATCCGGCTTTAAGACTGCTTTTGAAAGTCACAGGGAGGATTTAGGAACCAAATGATTCTTCAGGAGACAAGGACAAATAGAAAATAAGTGAATCAGGATTTGCAATTCTTGGGTGTTATACACAGCACATATTATCTTGGCAATCATATAGTGACACATTACTACTCTAAATATTCAGCTCTCCTTAGTGTTAAAGGGGCATTGTGATAAATTCCAGTAGACTTTCTATATGCAAAGAGTATACCATTTCTCAAATTCAGATAATTCACTTGAAGATGGTTGCACTTGTATAATTCATTTGCAGGAAAAAAATTGAAACTTTGCTACACTGAGTCTAATAAGAATTTTTTGAAAGGTTTTGACTCACTTGCATGCCTAATCTTAGTTAATTAAATAAAAGCTGTCCAGAATTTAACAAGGAATATATTGGAAATTAACCTGTCATGTAGGTGAGCTCTGTGCCCATTGAAACAGGATTAAGGTCTGAAAGGAAAAAACCTAAATTAGGAGAATTAAGATCAGAATGTACCATAAGAGGATTTTAAAATTACCAAATTTCATGGAATACTTCAGAAAATTAGATTTAAAACAAAACAAAAAACTCATACGTCTTCAATTAATATAAAAAAGTGGTGGATTTTTTGTTTGGGCTTTTTTTGTTTTGTTTTAGTAATCTGCTGAAGGATTTAAGGATTATGTCTGGTAAAAATTGCCCCAAATAATTCATTCTAGACTCAAATAATTGAGTCCTAAGCGTTCTCTCTAGTATGCCAGGTCAGGTCCATTAAGAAGTGAAATGTGACCATCTCCAAATGTATTCTGTTTTACTGATGCAAAAACATTTTATGAAGAGGTAGCTGAATATAAAATAGGCTTTTCTTCTCTTTGATGAGATCTCAAGTAAAAGCTATATACAAAATCAACTGAGTGTGTGGGATTTTTTCATAAGCTGTTTCACTCAGATAAGTTTCATTTCTATGGTAAAGGCAGAACGGAATCAGTAAGCAAGCAGCATATTCTGGCTTACTCTAGTACTGCATTTTCCTTTTTGCTGTTTAACATGAATATTGTAGAGTAGCAGACTGCACACCCACGGAAGTGCCATCTTCCTTTTAAACTCTCAAAATAGGAGTTAATTAGCAGGTCAAACTCCAGGCAGTTTTCAAATAGATCCCTGCTTCAGTGTAATCCCAAATGCTGGACTTGTTTATTTCATTCTTCTGTTGATCTTTGGGATCCCAGCCAGCAGGAACAAATTTCCACTGGTGATTACCAGCCATGATTTCATTACCATTGCAGGACTACAGTCATTTTCATCCGAGGTGAATGTCCAATGTAATCCAGTCCAATATTACAACAACCTATTGTTACATTCAAACATGAGTTTACTTGTTTTCTTTATTACAATGTTCTGTCTAAGAGGTAGTTTTTTTTTTTTATTGTTGACTTTTAAATTCAATATATCATTTTTTAGATCTTACTAACATCTATAATTAACTTAATTAAAAAAGCTCTGGTTTTGTATTTGTTTCAAATTCATAACAAATTACTCCACATTTTTATTATTTTTTTAATAAAGCTTTAATTGAATTGACACCAGTATTAAAATGATATTTCTTTCTAAGTTTGAATAATATTAAAGGGTAAAAAAAAGTGCTCAGTGCCAGACGTATTCAAAAATTGTTACTTTGTCTTGCATTTGTCTTCCAATTTACTCTTCAACATGTTCAGTGTTTGGATCACAGTGTGTGGACTCAACTAAGACATAATTAGTAGCTCAACTTTAATAGAGAAAGATGGTCTCATGGTCTAAGTAAATAGCAGTCAGAACAGTCTTCAAGGAGTTCACATCACACACAAGGACCTGTTTCTGCAGTAATGAGTTGGTTCTTGTTCTGTAAGACACCACAAAGCAGAACTGATAGGAACTTTGTATTAGCTCAGAGCTCTTTGAAGTGTACCTATGGTGAGGTGGACAGTTTCCGTCAGGGAAGGTTGCAAGTGCAAATTCTCATTTACTCCCATTTTTCACATCCAGATTGTTATAATTTCTTTATGCAGTCATGCTCAGTTGATTTATCTGTAGATCTATATAAAGAATTTCTTGCTTTCATGCAATAACCCCATGGAAATTTTCACTTGTGGAAGAAGGGGCAGGCAA
>NW_009189196.1:0-18970 GCF_000690835.1 Fulmarus glacialis | reverse complement strand
AGTGACTAGTCTGCTGCTTTCTGTGTGTAAAACAAACAGATTTTTTAATCTTAAAAGCTTCTGTCTTTTGTGTCAATTCCAGAGGTGGATACTAATCCTAACAGTATTTGTTTTAAAAAGAACCAAAATTTCACCCTTGCATATGTCAAGTCAAATTAGTATATTAATCACTTAATTAAGCCCACCAACAAAGAAGTTAATTTACTTTTGCCATTGCATATAGCAGGCTCAGAAAATAGTCTATAATGTTTTAAGTGTATCAAAACAATCTGCTTTAGATATATTTGTTTTTTGATTAAGCTACCTTCTGTTGATAGTTTTAAGGGACTATTAGGTTATTATAAGATGATTAAAAGTTCCCACAATAACTGTATACCATATTAGATAAAAATGAGAGGTCAATCTTAAAAATATTTTTTACTTTTGCAAAAAATTGATGTTGAAATTAGGTTTCTCAGTACAAAAAACCCGAAACAAAACAAGACATTGATTTGAACCCCAGCATATAAATCACAATGAGAAATAGTCAGAAAAGTCTTTGACTTTTATTTGGATAGAAATCTTAGACCAAAGCATTTTAAATGCTAAAACTGTTGGATTTAACTGTTGGAAATATAATTTCATAGTCACTAACAGTGATAGCAACAGTTTACAATGAGATGGTTGCTTGAGTATCGTGCAGTCCAAGGAGCACACATGTAAAGAAGCCCTATAGCCTGAAGAATGTACAGTGCAAAGCTCTGCCCTGAAGTACGAATACACCGATTCCTATAAATGGATGACATCTGCTCCAAGACTTTAGCTCAAAGATGCAAATAATGTGGATTGTTGCAATCAAATGAGGCATAAAGAATGAAAATTGTATCTAATAATTATTTTTTGCACTTTGGAATATTTTGTCTAAATTGTCAGCCTGGGTAAAGCTGTAAGAATGGTATTTCCAAAAAATTATATTAGAATCAGAGGTTGCGGGTTCTTGTCCAATTTTAACACGTTGGAAGAAAAAACAAAAGGTAATTTTGTTTCAAAATTCGCAATGTAGGCAAGGCAGGGAATTTTTGCATGGAATCTATTGCATGCAGGTGAAAATACTGAAAAATTATACTCAAAACCTCCTACAACACCTATCAAGATTTCAGCTGGATATTTCAGTGCAGTCTCAACAGGCCAAAGAATGAGAATCTGGATGAAGCCTCTTGTTATCTTTATGTGTCAAGCAGTTAATTTTTTAGCTCCCAAATACAGCTTCAAAAAGGTCTTCTCTGTCATAGATAAACTCAGATGACGATAAAGGCCTGTATTTATGCTTTATTTGTTGCAATATCATTTAATAGCCTACTATTCATCATTTCCTTCCTCATAACTTTCTGAAGCTTCTTCCAACTCTCTGTCTAACTCCATGTACGGTTTGAAAGGCAAGATGAGATAAAACATATGCAAGGGCTGTCAGCTAGGTGGGACCACCATCCACGCAGTCAAATAGCACCCAACTGTTTATAGTGATTATCATTAGTCAGGAGGTAATCTTTCATGGTAGAGTATTGCTCATTGTACCTGCCAAAACACATACCAGCACTGTGCTGGTCTAACAGGGCACCTGCTCTTGTTACAGTATGGAAAGTAGCACTTTTTCAAATGGAAGGAAATTTGTGGGATAGAATTCATTTTGTAAAATAACAGGCCTCACAAAAGTGGTTGTAAAAGGATTCATAATTGCTTTTTCAGTTTTTCACTGAAGTGATTCTGCTGCAGTGTCATCCTGCATGTCCACCATAAACATGGTTTTACCTCAGAACAGGATTATGCATTCCTTTAATAATCTTTCTGGTAGCTCAGATTCTGCCTGTGCCTCTGTCAAAGGCTAGATGGAAGAGACAACGGGAGACACAGGAAAAACAAACAAAACAAAATAAAACAATCAGTAAAACCTATCTTCTCATTTTAGTACCTAATGAACCTGCCTATTGCAGAAAGTTTCAGCTAATTTAGTTGATTCTGTTTAACACTAATGTCACTAAACCGTTGCAAATCCCTAATGTGTCATTTTAAAAAATTATTTATTTTTTCCAAAATTTGTTTATTTTGTTATAGCAATTTCTCTTGTTAAGTACTGTTACTCTAACAATTTCTTCATAAACTGCTTGCTGTGATCCTGATTATTTTAAGCACTCTAAAGATTTCCTATAAGGGTTGACAAAAATTTTGGTACAGAACTTTTAAATACATTGATAAGATTCATTCCAAATATATAGGATCATTACAGCATTGGATGTAATAAGAAAATTCTGTTAAAACTTAAGTACTAAGAAATTTGGAGATCAGTACTGGTTTCATCTCCATAGGATTGTACTGGAAATGGAGATAAAAGCTGAATATTTTCCTACGATGCACATTCCATATTTCACTTTTCTGGATGTTCTCCAAGAAATTGCCATCTGATTAGGACAAATGACTGTTTCCCCCATGGCTGCAGGATGCATCTTCTTTTTTTCTTGAGAGTGGTCTGTTTATACCTCTGGGGTAAATGATTCAAAATTCATTAATGTGTTTATTACCCTGTTGTGCAGTATACACTGGATATTTTACTCACAGTTCCACAGAAACATTGGGTGGAAACATCCTCTTCCAGGCTAGTCATCAATTCTAGATGCCTTCAAAAACATTACATAAAACTGGTATCTATCTCAAGAACCTGTGGTTAAATTAGAAGGATAATCAATCTTGATTTAGAGCTAGATCTAATGAAGATTTTAAATAACTGAAAGTTCATACTGCAATACCTAAGATTTAAATACAGTTCATTATCTTATTAAATTGAGATTAGGCAGGTGAATGCGTGTTACTTTTGCTGGATTTCTCTTCCAAGCATCCTGCAAGTATTAAAATCATAGGTTTACTTCAGCAAAAATAAATCTATATAGCATATATAGAAAGGGTACAGACTCCAGTGAAATGTAAGACACAGAAGACAGAAGACTCTATAAGGAACTGCAAAGAGCAACTTGTGTCTGGTGGTAGATCCACCTGTTTTCAGAGGTGATATGTGCACGTCTGCCTGCCTTGATCCAGATCCCAGGGAATTCTCTAAAGATACATGACTACAGCATTTCCTTCAGAGAAATGAGAGAGGTTCATGGTCTTCTTTTAAAAGGGAGACATTGTACTCACATCTTTCAAGCTAGATTAATGGTGACTAATCAATACGTTTAGTTTAGGCTTCCTCTTCAGCCTAAGGAGACTTAAATTTATATTTCCCGTCTCCCAGGAAATATTTTTCTTCACTAAGTTATTTGTTATTTTGGCTAAATGAATTATTTATATCCATTGAAGATATATATAAAACAATTCAGGATCATACGAGCAGAAGAGATGGAAAAGAGACAGACAGAAAAAAGAAAGAAAGTAAGAAAACATGGTTAGTATTTAGTGGTGTGAATATTTGCAGGAGTTTCGATTCTGTTCTTGATTCCAACTGTTTTAACGAATTCTGTTTAATGTAAAACAAATGCAGCCATGCGTTAACTTTTGAGCTGTTCAGTCTAGACAGATCTGGAAAAGTGCTAAGTTCATGCAAGGGTACAACCTTATTTTCGTCTTGAGCTTAAAAAAAAAAAACAAAGGAAAGAAAAAAGAAAGTCATTCATGGAATTTAGACAACTCTAGATACGGGCACAACTGTGCTGAGATTTTTCAGCATCATGATTTGGCAGCAGTCAGCTTTCTACTACATATTTTTTCCTTACTAAGCAACGAAATCATGCACAGAAAATACTGTAAGAGAAATAGAAGTTGAAAAATCCAACATCTAAAACATGGGAACATGGGAATCATTCCTTAGTTCAGTACACTTTAGCTACATACTATAATGCACTCGTTACATAATACATACTTTCATTTCTCTGTCCCTTATGAATTCTCATCACTTTGTAAGATGCGTGATTCTTGACCAAAGAATCAGTTTTTTCATCATTTTGGAATGAGTTGCTTTAGATTTTATTTAATACATGCTGCTCAAATTATGTTTTAATTTCAGCATTATTAACATCCTCAAGAACTGTTTGTTGGCGGGTTTTGGTATTAGTGAAATCCTTAGCGAAGAAAGCACACTCCGTCAGGCCACCATTGTCACGAAACACTAACACCTATCAACTCAAACCGAAATGTTCTGATTTCTTAAAAACCAAGTTAACTACATAAAGCTCCTCAGTACCACACTTCAGTCCTTCACAAAGTATTGATTTCTCTTCATAGCTCACCTATATCTAAACCCCAAAATTTTACTTTTTTAAACCATGAGAAAAAGATAGGGAAGATCAGATGCCTTCAGTAGTACTGAGTGATAAAAGGTCTCTGGGAGGAGTTTGTCAGAATATTTTACAGTCATGGACTTGACTGACACAGATCCCCATGGAGCTGGTTATTTTCTCCACTGTGACAAGTGAGTATTTGCTTCCACCTCCCATTTCCTATCTTTCAGTTGATCATCAAGGCCAGGACCTTCCCTCTTATCACATAATTTCTTAGTTTCCTTAAAACTCTTTGGTGAGAGACTTTGTCAAAAGCCTTTTGAAAATCCAAAAGGACTACATCATGTGGATCACCCTTATTCTTTCTTGCTTACACTTTCAGTAGGTAAGAAAGGACTTTTCTTTACAGAGGCCACACAGACTTTAATTTTGAATTTTCATCTGTAACGAGATCCTGCATGATATTAACCACCATGTTGAGAGCTGCCTTTTTCTTCATGAGCTCCTTCATCAACCATTCCACGAGACAGCTGTAGTGTCATCATCATCAACCTGAGTCAATACCCTGGGTCTTGCTGTGACATATGCCCAGCCAACATGGGTATAATTAAAGTCTCTCATCACAGTTATTTCTCTCCCTTTTTAACCTCTCTTACTTCCCTTGGCATATCACAGCTAATGTCACCATCCCACTCCCTAGCTTCTCCCGATAAGCGGAAATTTTAACATATAAATTCTTCTTTACTTATTCAGGCAAATAGTTTTTTAGTATTATTTGATTCTATGCTTTTGCCATACAACAATAATCCAATCCTATTATGGCCTATTCTGTATTTTCTGTTTATTTCACTTCTTAAAATTGCAGGTTTTCATTGACTGTTTTCCTTCACCAGGTTTCTGTATGTGTACAGTGATGTCCTCATGAAGTGCTGGACATTCTAGTTCTTCTCTCTTATTTCTATCATTCATGTAAAAACACCTATAGCAAAGAATTTTGGTTCTCCATTCCTGGAATCGTATTTTAAATGGCACTTTATTTTATATTTCCTATTTGACTAATTGCACCCCTAACTTGTCCTGGACATCCTTCTCACATCTGCGTCAATACCAGAGGCAGAACCCTGTGATTTTCCACTGCTGTCTCCCCACTCTCTTAGTTTAGAAGATTACTCACAGTTTTCCTGTTTTTAAACACCATAGCCTCATTCCCTTATGGATCAGATGAAAAAATTTCCTTATGTTTACGTTCCCTTTTTCCTAACAGTGTCCCCATTTTTGGATGACCCTGAATCCTTAATCCTCACATAATCTTCTCAGCTAGGCTTTAAACCATACTGCTGTGCTGTTTCTTTGGACCTGTGTGAGATTTATGGTTAGATGTGGAAATTTTGATTTAAAGAATTCAGTTAACAGCACACAGCATTCCTGACATTGCCATTGAAGAATGAAATAAGGAAACTAGGAGGTGTGACGACAACTTCAGTTTAAGCAAGTTGGATGCTTTCCTGAATTCTTAGGTTCTTTCCTTGTCTCTGCCAGAGAGCTGCTGTCACTTCTACCTTCCTCCACAACACAACAGATCTCTTCCACAGAGCAAAGTTCACTGGGTGCTGACTGAAACAAGGGAAACCATTGGAAAACTGTAACCAGTCATTTAAAGAGATACCCAAGTTCACAAGGGAAAGAACATAATTATATGGCATAGAGGTGGTCTGAGTTCACGTGCAAATATTAATGTCTGATACTGAGATTGTATTAAAGACTGATATTGGGATTGACACTACGCAGTCCTTCCTAAAACTAGAAGATGACGAAGTTGCAGCTTTCAAACCTTTCCTAATGTCTGAGGTTTTTTCTTTAATATTCCAAACCCATATGGACTTGAAAGTTGTATCATGAATTTTTAGGAAATTCTTGAGAATTTAAATTATATTCACATTAAACTCATTTCACCAGTGGGACATGTGTATTCTTAAATAAATACTTGAATCATATTTGATTCTCTTCATAAACTTTTTTCTCCAGGTGTAATCAATATTTGTCACAGAACCAACACACTGCCTGCCTGTGCCGCTCTATCATCTACAAGCTGTTGAAGTTACTGTACTAGCTGAGCTGAATGTCATTTATACATCAGTCACTTTGCTTAAATTTTCTCTCTAGAATAGGCAAGGACACAGCATCAATTCTAATTCTAACTCTAATCTGAAAATGAACCTTTATGTCAGGAGAGGTGGGGTACATGAAAGTTGTCATTTTTCTACTACTTTGTATGAAAACAATATTAAATATTGTAATTTAACAAAGGAGCTGGCGAGAATAAAAAAATCCAACGTCATAGCTGTACAATGCTGAAGGAAGTCTAATTTTTTTTTCTATATCTACACAGATACATAGTGAGTCTAAATCTGGAAAGAGTTAGTTCTGTTACTAAGACCTAAAAATAAAAGTGACTTGGTGAAAGTAAGCTAGGAAGGAAAAGAGCGTGCCAACTTTCACATATACATTTTTGTGCTTATTTTCCTTCCACTTACTGCCAAATTCCTATTTTGGTGATGGGGACTTACTTATAGAATATTTATATCATTAACAAAAGAGTGGTGCTCTTCTGTAATAAACCTTTTCTTTCCTTGTGAATGCTGGGTAACCACTGAATTTGCATGTGTAGTTTACCATCCATGAGCTTACCTGTTTTCTAGACCTTTAAGTTTGAAGGACAGAAACAAATGCAAACCAAATATGTCAGGCAAAAATCTGTCAGTTGTATTTATTCCCCCTCTAGCAGTTTCTACCTCCTTTTAGAATACGCTTCCTTGTTGTCTCTCAATATTGAAAAATGATACCTCTCTCACATAGTACAATCTTCTTCACCACACAAAACCTCTACAGTCCATCTCTCTCCTCCCAGTATTGACTTTGATGCTATTACCTGTAACCTATGATCAGCAACTTTCTCTCTCTAGACTTTTGTTCTTAACACAAACAGTCCATAGAGCTGGCGAGAATAAATCGAATGAAAACTACATGTGATAGAAGATCTGTCTCACAAAATACATACTAGCTGTCACCAGTAACGTCAAACATTTGAATCGCAAACACTGTGCTGGTAAGTACTTTCTCAGTAGTAATACTGTTAACAAAAGTATTTTCTTCAGCCTTTCTTTTATCCCAATTTTTTTCACAGGTACGCTGTTCCCCATCTAGGTGGAACCATCATTACAGAGAGTAAATGCACATACACGTTCTGTGGTACCCCATGCCAAATTTGTTATTTCTTTCCTTCCAGGTTTCTCTCAAGTCAGCACTTCTGGCAAGAAATATTCACTGTATTCCTGAAAGCAGTACAACTCATGTCAGGGAAAGCTTTTTTACTGAAAGATATCTTTCTTTCCACTTGCAAAATGTGCAGTCCACATTAATTGAAATGTTTGCTGGTTCAATTTCCTAACATTGATTTTCTGGATGGTCGTTTAATCTTGTACCATTGAACTTGTGGAGAATCAGGCTGTGTGGGTTGCAAGTGAAGATTTTTCTGTAATGCTAATTCTTTTTCCACCTATTACAAGCAATTTTTTTGAGTCCCTGCTGCTTCTTCATAAGCAGTGTGTATGAACAGAAATTGTTTTATTTAAATATTTCAATCACATGAAATGTTCTCTGCCTCACAAAGTAAAAAATTTGAAAATCTTTCCCAGGACCAATGAATGGAGGCAGAGGAAAAAGAAAAAAAAAAATGCCTTAATTTCTAAACTTACATATTAAGGATTCAAACCCGCTAAACTGAATCCAGAATTTCAGAAATTACACAAATAGGATATTTTGGGAGAAAATCAAAAACAGGGAAGTAATTCAAGCTAACTGCTTCCTGAAAGTAGTTTAAAATGTTAACAGATTTGTATTTTCAGACAAAAGCATAAAAATTTCCTAAGCAGTGCTAAAGCTACAGAAACATGTGATGTTATTAACTGTATTATAGTGATGTTAGGACAAAGCTAGCATATATCACAGAATCTGATATAGTTACATATGGAAGAGACTTGAAGAAATAAATTTATTCTCTTCCTCCATAGCTGGATTGACTGAAGATGTGTCATTGCAGGCAGTTGCTTGTTTAACCCATTCGTTAAGTCTTCCAGTGATGGGGACATCTCAGCCTCCCCAGACAATCCATTCCAGTGCTTCACTATCCTAGTCCTTCAAAAGCTTTTAAGTACCAAAGATGAATATTCCTCACTGTAAATTAAACCCATTACTTCTGGGTCTCTCTGCTATGGAAATGGACAATAGTTTATTCCCTTCCTCTTTATAGCAGTTTTTTATCCTTGAAGACTTCAGTCAGCCCCCTCCCCCAAATCTTCTCTCATGTACATGAAACAACCCCAAGACAATAATTTTCTTCCTCAGAGGTCATGTTTTCTTGGCTTTTGATTATTCTCTTAATTCTCCTCTGGGTCTTCTTTGTTACTTCCATATCTTTCTAAAATGCAGCCTGAAGGACACACGATACTCCTTGTGAGGCCTCAGCAATGCAGAGGCAAGCCAGAGGAGCTCCTGTGCACATTGCAGGGGCTCTGCCTATTTCACAACAGCATGGCTCACTGACTCACGTGCTCATAACTCTCAGATCTTTCCCCAAAAACCTGCTATCAGATTGTCGCCACTTAGCGTTTCTTGCTGAAGGGTAACACTTGACATTTTTCCTTTCTGAAATTCACGTGACGATTTTTCCAGTTTGTCAAAATAATTTTGAACACTAATAACTTCTTAACATAATCGATACTTCTACCTTTGTGGCATTAGAAGACTTAACATATTCCTTTTCTATTTCATTAACAAAATACAGAAAACACTAAACAGAGCTGCGCACAGGACATAACTCCATGAAACGCATCTCAACTGGAACCACCAGTCGATACTTTTAGGCCACATTAACTTGCACTCCAGCAGTTGCATCCAGGCTGATTTTCTTGACATCTGATGATACTATGTGAGTACAAAAAGCCTCACATAGGCTATATGGTAACTGTGGCTTTATTATTCTCCAGCTGTTAACAGCTAGCTCATTTTTTTCCAGAATTTTTCCAGAGATGCAAGCTAAGCTGATAATTCCATTTTTCTCTTCCATTATAAATCCATTGTCTGTGTTTGCCTTTTGCAGCTATTCCAATGTTAACTGTCCTCTATGAGGTCTCAAAGATAACTGTTAAGATACTGAGGTGTTTCAGACAGTTCTTTAATTATCCTAGGATAACTTTCTCATGTGCTTTTTTCCTTCATATTCAAAAAATTTACTGTCCTCTCAGCATTTGTCTAAATTAGGGGTGCAAAAGAAAGTAAGCTAGTTGAGGCATGGGCAGCTCCTGATATCATCTTGGCAGTTTTGAATCTACAGCTATTCACTGTTGTGGATGTTAATTTAAACTCATTTGTCTTAATTGAAACAGGATCACTGCTGTGATCAGTTATGGACTCAGAAATGGGTCCATAACCTGATGACTTGGAACAAAACTGAGGGCAGTATGTTTGCAAAACATTACAGCCACATCTAAAGGACCACATCTGTAGAATCCCAAAGGTCAAGAAAGAGCTGCTGTTTAGATGAGAAACCATGGCTGTCTATGTTTTTTTAAATTTATTTGATGCATATGAGCTTTGGCAAAGAAAAAAAAAAAAGGTGCTGACTGCACATAACACAAATTGTCTTTTGCTTTGCCAACCCTTTCCAAAGGACTTATAGGAAGTCAGTCAGCTAGCAGATTGTACACAAGTTATTAACAATACGCAAAATCCATATTTGGATTTTTAAACCACCCTGTGACTTGGTGGACATCTATTCACAAATCCATCGCAATTCTGGTGGAAAAGCAGTGAAACTGCATCCGACTAATGAACTTTAAATCATAGTATCTGTACAATTTTAGTTAAGTTGTACAGCCTCTGAAATTCTTTCCCTGCAGAAATGGTGGTAGGTGAATCTGTTTATCTTCAGGGCCCTGTTAGAAACTCATTTGTATTCCCAGGCTCTTGCCTGAGGGATTGGTAATAAAAAGTACTTCTAATTTATCCCAGAGGATTTTGCTTAAGGCTGATGTTGGTCACTCATAAGTAGGCTGTCCACCAATGTTTAAATAAGTAAAAGTCCCCAGGAGAGTTATCAGTAGATACCTTCTCTACTTCAAAATACAAGATAGACATGTTCATAACACAGCCCATGTATGGCCCAAAATATGACTTCAGTTATGTTCATGTAAATCAAGTGCAATTAAAATATCTTTTACAGAGACAGACAAAAATATCTAGTTGCCAACAGACTGTTTGTATCTATCACAATGCCTAAAAAAATGTTATTCTATAAGTAGCAGCAAATCCCGAGACACACAGGCTGATCAGTCAGCCATCTGCTAGCAAAAAGAGTACGTAGCCTACAAGATCTACAAGTCTTTCCCTTTGATAGCCTGTGCATTAGTTTGCACCTGTATCTCTGCCCAGGAACCATTTTTCACAATATTTGTAAATATGTGTCTTCTAAAAAATTAAAAGTCACTGAACATATTCCACAGTATTTTTGGAATGGCATCAACGCGATGGACTAAACAAATGATTGGTTGCTGCTACTTGGGAAACTCTATGCTAACATGAGAAAGAACTATTTCTTCAGTTGAATATCAGAAAGGATATTGCGTAGGTAATAAATATTGTAGCAAACCAGTAACTTTCCAGAAAGCCTAGGATTTTTAGAAATTCTGGAGAAAGATAATAGAAAATGGCCTAAAACGCTGACATTTTATTCTACAAACAGTAGATCTTCAGGAATGGAGGGGAGTGGGGAAAGAGAGGGGAGGAAGATTACAAAAATGATTATTTACAGAAAAACAAAAGCAGATCCCAATATTCAGTAATAACAGTCTAGACTTTGATGCACAGAATCATGGCCTTTGTAAAATCTCCTCACTTATAAACTGAAATGCAGAACATTCGGGCTTACACAGTAGTAAAAGGTATATTCTCCATATGGCATATGTAAATTGCAAATGAAAGTCACTTGATCCTCCCATACTTTTGGAAAACTTAGCTCAACTTTATGGCCAAAACTTCAAAGAAGAAAAATGATTCATGAAAGGTCTAATACCCTTGCAAAACTACTGAGGATAATTTAAAAGTTTACGTTTTATGATACTTGGATGATTACAAGAAACCCAGCAAGTATTATGACAAGCACTATTTCTTAATCAAAACCAGACTTGAAACTACTGTACAATGGAGTGTGGAAACTGAAGAGCAATGGATTTCGAGGTTTTGTGAATCAGTCAAATGATTTGGGGGTTTACAGGTTGCTTCATGATTTTGAGCCCATTTCTCCTGTGATATAAACACTCTTTTTTTCAAAAGTTAGTAAAAAAAGTCATGGAAAAAATTCCCTGAGTATAGAAAACAAGAAATTACATTTCTTGCACAAAAATTAGCCGTTTTATCTCGTTCCTCTGCCCTTTGTGGGCAGTCTCTTTGGTGGTATGAATCCATGGTTTTGTTCTATTCCTGTTTTCTTGTAAACACCATGGAGAGATATCTACCTGTGGTATTCTCAAAAATTAGAATAGCCCCATTTATTGGGTGTTAAAAAAAGGCTTTGAAAATCTAATCTAAATCCTGTTCCAAAGCCAGAACTGACAAATGGTTTTACCCAATGAAGCTTTGTAAATATTAAAAGATTCAGCTTCCACTGAAAAGCATGATTCTGTGTGTGTAAAATTAGCTAAGTTACTTCGGTTGCTAGTAATATAAGCAGCACTAAGGATTGTATTTAGCATGTAAATATTATAGCCTTACAAATTAAAACAGGGAATGTTTAGAAAGAATTTTGAATGTATAAGCGAATGCCTGATACTTTTGTAATCTTTGCATATGTATGTGTATCCACACAGACATATAAATGTGCATAATTTATACAAAGATATTACTTTTCACTTTGTATTGTAGATATGTAGAAGGATTACCTTAACATCAATCTTTAAAAGTGAAATATTTTTTGTAATATTTCTTGTTATGTTTAGAAAGGATCTACGTTCTGCAATCTCATTGAATGAAAGCAGTTTAGCATACAGGTTATGCAGACTATGCAACAGCTATTTAAAGGTCTGGAAGGATGCCTTAGAGATGTCACAAAAACCTGAAGATGTTCAGGTTTGTACAGAAAGTAAATTCAAAAAGAATTATCAAGTTGGAGGCGGGGGAAAGTTCAAAAGTTCAACTTGCGGGTTCAAAGCAGACTGTAGAAGAAAGGGACTTAGGAGATTTGTTGGAGACGCTAATCTCTTCCGCCTGCTTTGAAAGGTGAAGGCTCTTATGATGAGGCTCAACTGAAATGTCTTCTGAGACAGTGGTTTCCATACGCCAATCAACCACTGTCGTAACTCCCGCTGAAACCACCGTAACCTCCAGAGGCCTCTGGTGGGTTTTCTATCTTCCCTCTTGCATCCTTCAAAAACTTAGAAAGAAAATGCAGGCAATGAATAAAAGATAAACCCCTTACACACAACTTTTTTGGGCCCTTTTTTTGCTTCCCCTGGCACTGTGCAGCAGCAGAGGAACTGTCCACCCATGCTGCCCTATGTGTGGGATGGTCCTCCTTACATGTGCAGGGCAGCAGTACAAACTTCCTGGTGTCAATAATGACTGATGGCCTAAAAATGCTTTCATTTTAAAACCACCTTAACACACATCAGTATTGATGACACACTCTTACTTACTTATTAAATATCACAGTATGGTTTAGGGTATTACAATATAGGGAGGAATGCCTTAGGCAGACGGGTTTTTAAGGAAAGCACAATTTGGTATTTGTACTAGTTCACTAATTCTGTAGTCGTATTTTTTTCATTATTGGATATCTTTCTGCTATCATGGTGATCCTGCTTAAAACTGATAAAATATCATTCATCTAGCAATTTTCCATAATATAGTTTATCTTTTACAAATAACATGTAATCTATAATTGTCTCTGATGAAAAAAAAAAGAATAAGTACAATAAATTGCAGACTTTGTCATTTAACTTACAGTGCAATAATCTTTTGTCCACCAAATCAAACCTCTAGGTAGAGAGCACCTTATAGTGTGAAATCTAAGCTTAGTTTGAGGTGGGGGGAAGTTAATAACAGAGATGTCTGATGGATTTGAAGGAGCTGAGTTAATAGGAGTAATAGAAATGGAAAAGAAATGAAAAATGAAGACAGAAGAGATGCAAGAACTCAAACGCATAATATTCCAACAACATGTTAAGAAAAGCATTAACTATTTAAAGCAAATGAACAGAAAAGAGAAATTAAAACCAAAGGCATCCATACATCCAATGCTGGAATTTCTCATAACGTAATCTGTTTGTTTGTAGGAAATATAGATTGAAAACATCAGGGGTGAAAAACACCAAGACTCAACTCTCACATCTGATTCCCTAGTGCAAGAACAGCCCTGGGCTCCCAGAGCACTGTGTACCTGTCTGGATGCACAGCTGCCTCTACGCGGCAGAGCACTGTTTGCTGTACCATGCTACCACAGTACCCATGGTCAGAGACAAACTGCATTGGCATTCTGAAAATAAATTATTTCATTGCTTGTTTTATGGACTGGTTCTTTCTACTCAGCCATTTATCCTAAATCATCTGAAATTCCAGAAAAGGAAATTACTCCTGGAATTCATCATGTTCTTTTCTTGATTCTGCTTATTTGTGTCCCAGCTCTTGGCCTGTGTGTAATTTTTTGGAGGCAAGTAGTTAAGCAAATTGTGTCATTTCCCATTGAAATCAGACTAGGACTTCTCACAAGGTCAGTCAGTCCCAGATGCTGCATTATAAACATGCAGGTGAGGGATCGTAACAAACACATTTTTGTTGTCCTCTAGAAACACCTACTGGGCTGTTATATCAATATAATCTTTTTCTTTCAAACTGCAATGCAATGTATAAGCAAGTACAAATCAAGATTAGAAATATCTCCACTTAATCAACCACATTCTTTTCCTCATATTGTGATGGGTTGGGTTTTTTGTCTGCTTGGTTAGGTGATTGATTTAGCTCTGCATGCCTTGAAAAGAGTATTTATGTCTGAGTACAGAGTATTTTGTCAGTGTACTGTATGCCCAGGAATGGCAGGGAGAGGGTTGGGACATCTTCTGTGCTGCTCTTTGAAAATAAAAGTTCAAAGGTGCTGACTGCCCATAGCTGGATAGGGCTAAAGAACAAGTCATCTGTAGATATTTTATCTTTTTCATTCCATAACCTGCTAAGTCCTGGTTGAGTGCACCATGATTCACAACACAGCAGGACTTTCTCTGCGGCGGCTCACGTTGTGTATGACAGCTGCACACAGCGAAGGTTGCTGGGCAAACTTGTTTTTGAGAGCAGCAGAGCTCCAGCTGCTGCATAGGTGAGTGAGCAAAGAGCCAGGGTCCACAGCTTTCTCCAAAAGGTACCGTTCAGCTCGACATATGCAAGGGCTGGAAGATGGAGCAACATGTACACAAGGGAGTGAACAGTTTTATGTTGGAACTGTGACTATCTGCTTCTTTTGATATGAACCGATTACTTTGTAAGATCATTATTAAAAAGATTAGACTCCTGAAAAGCCTGCTCCTGTCCTGGCTAATCCTGGCTAACATTGAATAAGAATTTCAGAGTGCTATACTTATTCTGTATCAGGTCAGAATAGCTTTTATACCCACAACAATTTTTGATGCTTTCAATGATTTAGAGCGGGAAACAATGCATCTCTTGGTGAGCGATGGGAAGCAATGCGAGTTAGGTGGGCCAGGAGTGTATACATGAAGGAACCACTGTAAGGACCTGCTGCTGGAAGGCTCCTCATCTCCCATCAAATTTCAACCTCTTGAACCTGATGTTCTTCATACAGATCACTGGATTTTTTTTCCTCTGTTCCCTCTGAGCTGCTCCCAGACATCCAAAGGGAAAGTGAAGGGAAGAGTCACACAGGTGGACTATTTTTTGAAGGGTAAGGTGATCTGAGGATTTTCATTTTCTCATTTACGTAAATTGAGGTTCTTCAATTACTCTGTTCCCTAAGAGCTCCAGTTCTTGAGTTGCCATAAAGAGAATATTGGAGCACATCTCTGCCACAGAAGTGTCAAAAAAAGCACTTACTTAATAATTAGACTTTACTTTCATTTAGTTGATAGACCTTCAGCAAAATATTTCTTAGCCTGCAACCACTATAATCAGTACTTCTCCAAGGTACTCTTTCTACCCAAGAAGCACCCTCAGAGTTACGAAACTCTGCTTTAACTTTTACAGTCTTAAAAAACAAGTTCAGTTTCTTCAGTCAGGGGCACTGCAACCATATTACTTTCCAAACGTTTTTCCTCTCAAGTATTACAAGTATATAGAATTGGTCTTTCTTCCAGCTCCAGTGCCATGATTTGATATGAACATTTCCTCCCTGATCAGTAAAGGACAATGTCCTGAGACAGGTTTCAGAGTCTTAAAAGCAGCCACACCAAGAATTAAGAACCAGTTAATAAACTCCTGCTGCTGCTAACTCCAGCTTCTCTGTAGGAAATATTTTTCCTTTGAATAACTTTGTATAACAAAAACATCTAACACTAAAATGTGCCCAGCTGGCAAAGAGAAAGAAAAAGTAACCTGTAACTATGCCTTCCTGCAGGATGGCAGTCTGGGTTTTCTTCGTTTCAAGCATACATACCTATACACCATGTTCCTAAATCTCTTTATTCAAATGCTTATCTTTAGGAGCAAATTTTCAGGTATTTCAGGTACTTCATATATGAAGTAGGGGACTGGGAAGGGGAATACAGGGGCGGGATAGCCATGCGGATATGTTGCCTGGGCAGGAATAGAGATACTACATTGGGCAGTGCTAGCGGGTGTGAGAGAGAAGTTTAGCATCCCTTTGGATTCCTCATAAATTCACATTTGAACCTTTTGTCATACGTGTAGTTGTGGTGATATCTACAAATAAACTCAGAGTTTGAACATATGCATTAATCTTAACCTTTATTGAATAATGGCTTAGCTGTCCATAAATTATTCCAGATAGAGGGGCAAAAACAAGAAGGAAGTTGTATCTACTGATGTGTAAGCAGAATAGAGAATTGTAAACTTTTCTTCAGCAATATTAAAGATATAGGTGAGCAAATATCTTGAAAACTGATAATTACATTAAGTTAAACACTTCACAATGATATGGGGGTTAAGCAGGTTATTTGGACAAGAGATCAAAATTACACATGCCATAAAGAGAAAATTTCTGGTTAAAAAAATGGAGCTTAACATCATTCTGCATTATGTGCAAATTTGAAAGTGTTTGTTAGAAACGTATTTTTTTGTCATGGGAATTACTTTGAATTTAGGAAATAACATATCTATTGGGTCATAAGTAACTGGCCCTAAAATAGCAGTAAGTTTGTTAAATTTAGATTCAACCAATATTTATGAATTGCAAGAGAGATTAAGCAATTCTTTTAATGTTTTTGATAATGTATTCTCAGTGGAGGAGTGTAATGGAAACTAATACAAGGAAAAAACCCTACATCTGACAGTCTGAATAATATGCTCATTCACAGTAAGCATCTTTAAGATATCCTTCACAGGTCATTAGCTTCATGGGATTAGGAATGAGCCTGCATAGATTTAGCAATGAATCCCCCTCCTCAGGATATTGTAACAGGTACGAAACCTTTCCAGGCCATATGGTGACAGTCTTTCCCAGGGGCCTTGTCAGACTTAGCCACAATCTATTGTCAGGCACAGTTGGTGAAATCTGATACTCACTTAGTTTAGTGCAACAGAAGTCCCCTTAAAGATACTATCAAGAGTACACTGATCACACCAAATGACTTGCACTCTGTCAGTATGCCACGTTTCTCACATAATACCATATGTAATTATCATATCATATAGATGTTTCACTTTTTTCCTCCTAAAACATAGTCATATTTATATATAAATATATACGCATACTTATATTTACCATTATAAAATTTATCACACAAGCATCCTTTTCACAAGTCAATATGGACCTACAGCTGGAACATATGAAGCAATGGAAAAGAAGAAAATACTGATATGCTCTTAAATTATTTCTGTGTTTTGGCAGATAATCTAGTAAATATCCCTATCATTTTTCCATCAGACATTATATAAGGTTTGGATTACTCCTACTTGTAAGTGGAATTTTAAATTCATTATAAGAAACACACTATGCAGTCATCTGGAATACACTTTAATGATGTCTTCTAAAGCAAGTAGAACTGTTGCATCTGTACATCATAACAGTTAAAATAATTCATGTAAATAGATCCTTTGTAAATGGGTGGGAGGGAAGGCAGTAGGGCACAAGAGTCTTATCCAGTAGCATCCTTGTTTTTCTCTGGGAGAACTGCTGTTGTTCTTCTGTTGATCTCAGTCAAGTAACATGTTTAAGACTTTTGTCTACTGCCTACAACATTCCAGCACAAATTGACTTTCGTAATCCCCACATGCTCACCTGAACTATAGTCCACATACAGCACATATAGTACATGCCAGAGCAGAGAAACCATTCTCTCAGCAGTGGCACACTCCACCGAACTGACAGCAGCAACAAAATACGGAAAGGCATGACAAATACTTAAATCCAGCTAAAATTAATCAGGAGCTCAATTAGGCAGAAAGTAATTACCAAACCTGTAATTTGACTAGGACATGGTAACAGATGTTCCTACTCTTGCATATAGTACCATGGGACCTTTAATTAACTTAAAATAGCCTCATCTTTGGAATTCACTTCCCATCCTCTTGGTCAATAACACTCTCAGATTATTGAACTGCAAGACCCATGTGTTTTCCCCAGCTGCAAGATATTGGGAAAACTCCAGTGCATGATGTTAAACATATTTTAGCTTGAGTTTCTGCATTTTTGCAGAATTAGACTTAGAGGAAGGATTTACTGCAGCGCAGCTTATGTAAGAGTTACCAAAAAGCCAGGCACAATAAGGCTTCTCTTTAAAGCACGTCAATCCTGTTTTCAAAACCACTGTTGTAGATACCACCGTGGAAAGCATGCCTTCTACCACATCCTCTGTATCTTCCTGCAGAGACGGGGATTTAGTGAAGACTCAGAGAGAAGTCCAGCAGCTGCTAAATCACTAACCCTTCCTTCTTGAGGGAAAATTTCCATTTGGGTGCTGAACAAGCAACTTTGCTTCGCTTTGTCCAACAAGATCTCATATCGCAATGATGTAACTTAAAGCCTTGTATCAAACTCCATACCTTGAAATAAGATGAAACAATATTTGAATGAAGAAAGTTTTTTTCTCTCATTTACCTGGTTTTCTCTAGAAAATAAAATCCTGTATTCACTAAGTCATATCTTTGTCGCCATGGAAATGTAGAGATTTTACACCTTGGCATTTTGACTTCATTTCTGGATCATACAGGAGAAGCAGATGAATAGGACAAGTTGGGCTAACAGGGTAACACAATGATTTAAACAAAAATATATCTCATAATTAAACCAAAATATCAAGGATATTCATGGAAAACACAGAAAAGATAGGTGGATTTAAATGTAAATATAAAGCATTAAACAAGTTTCCCTTTATACCTTATGCTTCTTAAAATTGTTATAAATTGCACCAAAACTCCCTTTTTCCTGAATAAAATCTTGAAATATATATAAATAAATATTTATACCTATTTTTAATATATATATTTAT
>NW_009189195.1:0-18645 GCF_000690835.1 Fulmarus glacialis | reverse complement strand
CAGGTCACCTGGTCATAGGAGGAGATCAGCTTGGTCAATTCAAGCAAGAAGGAGATCAGGTTGTCACATTCAAGCAAAGTTACAGCTAGACAGGTGAAAAAATAGCCTTTTACAATATTTTTATTAAATAAGTTTTGTTCTCCAGGCTGATGTGCTATCTCATGTTGAAAGAACTGGTGTAGATGCTGACTAAGCTTTCCACTTGTTTAAAAATACCGTAATAGCATGAACTCAGTATAAACAGGTTTCATGCTGTGATTTCAATTTATAGGCAGAAATGCATAGCATCATAGATTACCTATATTAAAAACATGCAGTGTCAAATTTGGTCATGTTGGTGCAATGACAAAGAGGCATTCAAGTGGCACATGTGCAGGTTTAAGGGTGATTTTTAACTGGTTGCATGCGTCTACCAGTATGGCTTGCACTAGTACAAGCAAACTTGGATATAATTGAGAATGCTATATCTGGTTTTGGATCACAAAAAAAAAAAGTTATTTCTGTTAAAAGCAGCTGCAACTTTTATTTTATAGACCAAAAATGAAGCCCCCCCAACATACACACACATATAGAAAAGGCAAGACCGTTGTAACCATTCAAGTGAATGATATGGTGGGCAAACCTCCAGGACAGTCATCTCCTCAATACATTACATCTCATTCAACACAGGTAATTCCACTCAAGTACTACAGTCTGTTTTGTTAAAATCTATGCACACACACACGCATACGCACGCACACACACTCTATATGCATCATTTCAGGTCACTTTACTGCATAATTAAAAATAATAATAAAGGTAATGAAAACATCGCAATGATACTCTTACAGCAACAGAGGTCTGAGGCACTCAGGGCAGAGAAGACATTTTCTGGCAAATTTGCTATTTGGTGGTACACACGAGTCCAGTTCTATGAAGCACTAACCCTTTCCCCCCCTAAATTCTGCAGTGCCAAGGGGAGCCAAGGGCATGCAGCACCTCATATGCTTGGGTCTAATGTGGCCACAAATTCACCAGACACCTTGTAAAAGGTGTATTTTATGCCCATGATTGTATGATTTAATGTCTGCATTGGTTTAACTATTTCTTGTATTACAGTGGTGTAAGACTAAGTCTGCAATGGGGTTTGAAAAATTTTTCATTACAATTCAGAAGAAAAAATAAATTTCCTCAGCAGAGACACCAAAGATGATGGAAAGGAAGTGGGCATGGGAAAAGAAAGGGTAGAGAGAAGAGAGGCTTAATCAATCCACACTCCTTAACATGACAGTTTCCAGCTCATCATGACCCATTAACAGAAAATAAAGGGGTATATATACTAACATTGCCCATTCTATACCCAGTCTGAGGAAAAAAGATCAGTTTTCATAGCTGCCCCCCTAAGACTTTCCAAAAGCATGAAACTCACTTAACTGAGGGGGAAAAAAATGACCTGTTCAAAAATTACCAAAAGAAAATGAATACAGCAGAAGGTGTTTCATTTTCTCACACTCAGACTTGTTTTGAGATATATACTCATTTCACTGTAAGTCTTGCAAATCCAATCCCCCACAGCTACTGTGGATGTACCTTGGAAAAAATGCCCCACAGTTAACACATGCAGGGATCCCATGAATCGTGGGATCTTTTTGGTTCTTGTTTCATTCCTTTACCTAGGCAAGTCTGATACATCAGCTTCACCAAGCTTCTGGAGCAGGAGACTGCCTGCAAATACTGCTTCACCGAGAAGCAGCTTATTCCAGGGAGCTGCATGTAAGACAGAATTTATTAATTTTCCCTGTAGGAAGCCCATACTATCAAATCTCCAGCAAGAGAAACAAGTCCTGCCATTAACACAGTGTGTCACCTACAGTCACAATCACCACAGAGGCCATCAGCAGAGAGATGGGGACAGAATTAAAGGTAAGGGTAGCCTATTCTTGGCAACATGCATGCCTTTCTCCCTTCTGCCCCCTTCTCAACTGATAAACAAACAAGGCCCAGCCCATTAGAACAGTATCTGCAGAAGCAGGAGCAAGTCTTTGGAACTAGAAATGCTTAAAATCTCAGGTGCCACTCACATACCAAGAGAGACAGGGCACACTGAAGTGGTGAAAAAAACCTGGATCCCAAAATATCAAGTCCCAGTGGGAAAGGTTACCCACACTTTTCTAGCTAATATCATGGCAGCAACAGAAGCAATTGTGGGTCTAATTGGAAGAAAGGTGCTAAAGAGATAATTAAGAAAAAAGAAAAATATAGCATGAGTGTTGTAGGTACGAGGAAAGCAGGAAATTCTTTAAATTCTCTGCTTTTCCACACATCGGGTCAGGTTCTTCAAGATATTCCTCTTATCTACAATCACCGAGAACAAAGTAAATGATGAAATCTCTCTATTCTGTACTCTTTAAAAAATGCATAGTACAGAGACAAAAAAAAACCCATGTATGTATCATTCAGATCCACCTGCTCAGTCTAGACTATCACTGGGACATGAAATGGGGACGAATGCTATCTAGCCGCCGGGTCAAGATCTCACAGCCTGTATCGGTGACCAGAAGTGTGTGTTCAAACTGGGCAGATCGCTTTCCATCTCTTGTTACCGCAGTCCAACCATCAGGCCATGTTTCATCTTGCCAACCACCTAAAAACATAAATGATGACTTTTTGACTGTTTTTAAGTGACAGATATCAGTTCCCCAAAGAGAAATGAAAAATCTATCAACTATACTTTACTTAATAGTAAACAAGAATAACCATTTTACTCTATTGGTAAATTGCTCACCTTCACAGATCATTGGTTCAATTGTAAATACATGACCTGGCTTCATGACTCCCACTGCCTTATTTTCTGCAATAAAATAAACACTCAAGTCAGAAAGAGTGATCCTATCTTAGTAAATGAATGAATCCTTGTCCTAGAAGAATATAGCAGGAATACTGTAAAGTCAGAAAAGCCCTTCAGAGATGACGCATTCACTTGTCTATTTTTAATTCTACATTAAGACTTCCCTTAGTTCTTTCCTTCTCCCCTCCTCCAACACTGCAATATTTACTCAAGGAGCTTAAAATTAATTGCTGTCTTACCCTCCAACAACTGAAGTTCAATTCCAGTTCTATAAAAACACTGAACAAATGTAATACAGGAATTTCTGCAGACTTCTCTGATGAAAAACATCATTAAAAAAAAAATCAATAAAAATAAGAAGCACTTAAGATATTCAGAGAAGGCTTGAAAGCTCTTAATTTGTTTCCACTGAACCATTAGGTCCAATTAACTGTCAAAATATGATAGCGGTTAAGTAATCCCGTGATTCCATTTACGAAAGACACATTGCCGCCCTCATTACTCTGGGTAATGGGGTCATAGTAGTGTCAGGGTGATAACAATATAATAAATAATAAAGGTATTTCTTTAGCTAACAAAAAGGCAGAGAATTTCAAGGCATCCAGGACAGTAATACTGGAACTTTTTGATGTTTATGTGGAGGCACATGAACTGATGCACAGCGTGTCTCTAGGACCATAGTTTGACTGAAGAAAGGCTTCAGCCCTTTTCCTCCGCCCTGTTTCACCTTGAACGGTAGTGCAGCTTAGATCTGACCCAGCCTAGCATGTGAGAGGTGGAACAAACTCCAGTACTGCACAGAAACTGTTAGCTCCAAGCTACTTTGCTGCTGTAGACAATTTGCATCAATTCTTCCATACAGATTCCCCACCCCCCAGCCTACTCTAATTGTGTAAATTTATTAAATTGTGTAAATCACCTAGATGCTTTAAAAATCTCAGACATCAAGTGGACACAACAGCAACCAGAACATTTTTCTTTTACTTAAAAGGTCTTGCTTCTATCTCCATCATCTGCTGGTATTTCTTGCTCTCAAAACTTACATTTAAGTTTCTGGTCTTCCACATCTGAACAAATTTTGTCCTTTATTCCCTGTAGTTTTCATGATTTTGTTAAATAATTTAAAGGCTTATAAAATGAGCTTTTTGCTTTTAAAAATCCTTTCATAGTAAGCCAGAAATAAGCAGCAGCTTTTGGGTTTTTTCCTCCAAAAGGCTTTAAATCCCTCAGGTCTTTCCACTTTGCTTTTGCTGTGAATCTGTATTTAAAAATACCAGAAAAAAACCCAGCATCTTCCTTTTTGGGAGCAGACATTTTGGCTCAATTTTAACAAAAAAAAAAAAAAAAAGTCAAACTTCCTAACAGCCAGGAAAGATAGAAATTTCCTTTTTCTCAGATTGCATTTTAATTGGTATAAAATGCCCTCCAACTCCAAAGAATCAAGATTTTCTTCGTTTTACACAACAAAAAGTAAATACCAGGAATTGATACCCTTCTACCCTGTGATTAATAGATTTTCTCTGTTCTCTGAAAAAATAACTTAGGGAAATGATGACATGAAAAATCAGGGATTGCTAGATTACAATCTATAACTATAACCTGTGTTAAAGCTTGTTAGAAGATGGGAAGATGGAGGCATCTGTCAGGTCTGAGGAAATAAATGTCCTATCAGGGGAGCTTTGCAGCTGAAGTGGGTGTGAACTGTTTATCACTGCTTCATGATATTTATTCTATCCTTAGTTGTCCACTGGCACTTAAGCTTCCCTCCTTTGCCTCTGTGGATGTCGTTTCTTAGCCCTGCTGGCAAAAATTGTCATGGGAACATTGCCATTCCTAAAAACTAAAGCTGAGAACCTGCTGGGGGAAGGGTTGTTCCTCCTCTGCCACACAGTACAAAGTTTCTAGGGAACACCAGATCACAACACTCAAATGAAGAAAAGTGAAACATAACAGGATCCAGATTCAGGCACACCACCTGTCTATACCATTCAAAAAGCCTTTTATTTACATCTGGAAATGGCAGTAATTTTTTGCTTAGACCTTCTAAGGATAGAAACATTTGCCCATTCATGTCAGACAAGGATGTCTAAGGGATTAGTTGGGAATTCAGGCAAAACCATTGAGCACTTACCCATACAGGTAAGAGCTAACACTAATCATTAGCGTAGGCACAGATTGTCTCAGTGTATAATATATTCACCTTATTTAGGTTCATAAAGCGTGCTATGGTCCAGCGTTTAGAAAAAAATTATTTCACAAGTGCAAAAATGCTAACTTTTGGCTGTCAGGCAACACGTCAGGCTGTCAGGCAACACAAATAGAATGTAAGCAAGAAGTAAATTGAGTGCATTCATTGCAAACTATTTCTTGTCTACAGGACAACCCAACAGGAATGAATACTCACTGGCATAATGTGGCACATTAGGGGCCGTATGGAAGAGTTTATGGATTCCATGCCCACAGTAGCTTCGAACCACTGAAAATCCATTGGCTTGAGCGTGTTTCTGAATAATGTTTCCCAGTTCTCTGTACCGAACACCAGGTTTTACTGCAAAATTAAAGAGATACAGATGGAAATTTATAGAGCTTTCTTTCAACAGAACTAACCATCAAACACCATTCAGGCTAATATCTCCGTAGCACTCACGGCTTGTATGGCCATCTGTTCTAGAATGCAACTTCCTATGATCACTTAATCCACCAAGTATGTGAGTGAGTGCAGTAACATGAGAGACAGAGGAAACAGTCTCATATAAAAGAGAAAATGAGAGAGAAAGAAGAAAACTCCTTCTTCACAAGAAGACTACTTTCTTCCTTTCATGGATGTAAGTGTTCATATACTAAAAGGATGTTGAAGTTTGAAATTAAAGACAACAAAAGACTTTTCAAAGAGTAACTTCTCATACCCAGAGTTGCAGTGCTTCTTTCAATGAATGTATGAACTATTTTTTAATATACACTTATCTCTCTACTACTATGTGAAAAGTGCAAATAAAGAGTAAAAATTATTATAAGTGAAGGTCCAAGTAGGGGAAAAAAAAAGACAAAATGGGTATCTCTACTCTTAGACAAGATTTTTAGTAGCAACACTACAGCAAATAAGAATGTTCACGTGCAGGACTAACTTTTTTGACAATCCTTTTAGGAAGCCTTAAAAGTTAAAAAGAGTTTGAAATAGATGAAAATGGTGTGAAAAATTCACTTCTTCACAGCTCAACTCTGCAGTATTTTCTTGATCACACAACGGATATGCAAGACATCGTTCATATGGAATTTTGCCTTTTCAGCTTGGCTAGCTATCTCCAAATTCTTAACCAAAGTAAGTCCATTATAATTTTTTTTTTATTTACTTTTGATTAGATGCAAGTCTAAAGCCTTCATATACAGCACCTTAAGCTTCAGTCTTTAGAGGCCATGAAGTGAGTAAATTTTACTGGGGATTTTAAGAAGCTGCAGGGTATAAAAGGTACAGACAATACCAATATTTCCAGTGACTTGGGAGATTTTTATTTTGTTTTCTCTGTTTGTCTAAGAGAACTTAGTATATTCCTTTGTGAATGAAGTTGAACATGACATTCTCTAGCTACCTTTCTATCTCATTGTATGTTTCAATGAAGCTGTTCTGAGTTTTATCTAAGCAACATAATTAAAGTTCTGTTGGTGCTGAAGCATATGGATCTGTCTTCTCTGGCACACTCCTACACCTGAAAATCAAGAGCTCATAATTAGCTTTATGAAACAACCATCAGGTTTGGCAGGGGTAAAGAGATACATTTAAGTGTTCAAACAGTGTTTTACCTCATTGGTTCATTGTGCAACACCATACAAATTATAAAAGTAGGAAGCCATACTTTGGTTTTCGAAACCACCTTTGTTCTTCACATTCTCTGAACTACTCAGATCAAGGATGTCTTATTCATCTAACTAATAGTCCGAAAAGGCTGTTTCCATGTAAATATCATCACATGCGGATCAGCTCAGCATCAATTTTCCTTGTCAACCCACATTTCAAATAAAGTTGCAACCACCACCCACAGAACCGTGCCATTTGAAGAATCACTGTATTATACAATATACATCATCTGCTGGTGACACACACTAACGCTTCTGTGTTCTACAACAGAAGTCACTCCTGGGTAATAGCAAATATGAGCACTCATGTTTGAGAACCAAAACCATAATGCTTCAGGCCCTAGGCAAAGGGTTTACCTGCATCGATGGCTTGCATTAGGCACTCGTAAGTTGTTTGGACAAGCCTCCTTGCACCCTCATCAACTTCTCCAACATAAAATGTCTCGTTCAGATCTCCATGGTAGCCATTACGATAGACAGTAATATCCACTGCAAAGAATACCAGACATATTGTAATATTAGCACTGTATTTCTCACTTCTTGTCTCTTGATTTGTGAAAGGACAAACACACACATGTAAAAATGTAGTATTGTAATTGTGAAGTTATAAGATTACTTTGGAAGAATTCCAGATGTAAACTCTTCTAGCAGAATCAATTCTCTCATGCTTATCCTGTAGATTCTATAGAATTAATTAATAAGATAGTGTTTCACTGGTCAACAGTTTGATTTAATAAAAAAAAAAAAATGGAAGAGGAAAAACCCCACACCAATGCAACACAGACACAGCAAGCTTATGATTGGTTTTCTAGGTAAATATAAAAACGGGAAAGAGAAGCTCTTTGCTCCATGGTGATTTACCTGGTTAAAATATTTTCTTAGAATTAATTCCAGCACTAATAGGGGTAAATTAAATTTAAAAAGGTATGTAACCATGTTTTAACCCATATTTTAACTTCAGTAATTTCTATGATGTTTAGAATAGTAAGTCACACCTTCGCAAAAACTGTAATGCCAAAACCCATTGTTTCCAGCCAAAAAGGTAAAATTGCTTCAACATTAAATACACAGCAACTTTCCAATAGTATTCCTGACTAAGAAAAACACACCAAATGACTTAAAACTTCTTTTTTCTTTCAAATGAAAGAATTTAAACATTCCATATCAGGCAAACAGCAAGAATGAGAAGGACATGCTTAAACAACTGAGGTTTAGAAGAACATATAAGAGTTTAAAATTATGTTGCAGCAAAACTCTAACTTGTTTGCTTTGTGTATGAAGTTGGTTGTAAACTAAAAGTGATATAACTCATTCTTGAAAAATAGCAGCATGTGTAGTTTTAATGAGGGGAAAAAAAAAATCTTTTTTAGTTTAACTAATTCCAAAAAAAAGATAGGCTTTTTTGGATTAAGAACTTCCATACAAGATGCTTGTTGCAAATAGTCCTTTTACAAAACATAGGAACAGGCCTACCAGTTTAGACATAGCTGTCATCTATTCTAGTATCCTATCTCTCATAGCAGATGAGTAAAAAATTAAAACCTGCCATCGTGTAGTCATTATATATAGTAAACACATGCAAAATGTTCTAGATTTGCATATCAAGTTGACTTCCTGTGGTAGAATGGGTACTTTTGTATTTAACAGACTTTGTCAGTAGTCTGGTAGGTCTAATAGCCGCTAGAATACCAAAACCACTAGAATGGTTATTGAACTGCTATTCATGCAGAAATCCACACGCAGACCCCCTCACAGGTAAACAGCCATGAAGGAAAGTGTTCTGATCAGCGATACTTTAGGAATATGGTATATGAGCTGCTTAGAGAGATCAGTACAACCTTGATAGGAAAACGTGGGGAAAAAGAACATTGGTGTCAACAGTAAATCTGTACTGCTGGCAAACATTTAAGAATGAAATTAACACCACACAAAAACAATACTGCCTGTTGTGGATGCATGCATGTGCAGGGTTACACTACACTCACTGCATGATTCCATGGGAGTACTGGAACATTTTGACCAGTGTACACATCTAGTGAAGTAACAACAGGACTGTATAGAAACCAGCACCCTGGTAACTTATCCAGATAAGTTTCTTGTGAACTGTATATCAGAGCTCCTTAGCACAGTGTCCAGACTACTTACTGCAAAGAGGCTATCTCTATAGGCTACGTGATTACAAGACTTTCTCTTGACACTGCCAGATTTGGCCAGAACATCTCATTTTGCAGAGAGATCAGCTTCGTTTAAGAATTTGCTCCCAGGGAACTGTATGATGAGAAAATGTTATGATGCCCTGCTCGGAGCAGGGGGTTGGACTAGACATCACCTGCCAGTACCTTCTGGACGACGTTTTCCTGTGATTCTAAAAACCTGTTTTGGACTCTGACATGGCCACCTTTTGCTTCTAGCAGGCTAAAAAGTTTAAAGTAAAGAGGAAGACGGGCCCTTCCTTCTATTGTTCACTGGGCACATTCCCTCCAAAGTACTCTTCCTATCTCCTCCTTTGTACCCTGTTTTGTTTCTTCTTTTAAAGAGGCTCTTGGGCCACTATGTTACCAAAAGGAAGCCTACAAGACTTGGAAGCCTTTTGAGCCCATGGAGAATGCACGTTCAATCCACAAAATGTGGACCATATCGTAACAAGACCTACCCAGCTACAAAAGAGTAAACTAGTTCTTCCTCATCAAAACAAAGCAGAAGGCTCAAAGCTTGGGCAAGTGCAGTCAGGGCAGGGATGTGAACAAAGGTATGACTAAACCCTCTTATAAAAGGTGTTTTCTAGTGCTCAGGTACAGCCTTGGCATGCAAATAGCAGAGAGGTAAGGCACAGTGTAGATGAAGCCAACCTAGTAAGCTTCACTGGGCTTCTCAGTTTGGACTCCAGCAATGCCAGAAAAGCTGGCAACAATAGAAAGCTGTGCAAAGGCATCATCTTTGAAATTAAAAAAAGATAAAGGAGCTTTGGCCAAATGGTTACATGTACGCTACAGCTCAGAGCTATCAGCCAGACCAAACCTAACCTAGAAAGGGGCAGCAATCGTGAAGCTTTTTCTGAAAAGGCTGGTACCCACAGCACTGAGCTGTGGACTTAGTAGCTATTATTGCATGTTAATATATATCAAATATCTGACAACCTAAAAGGATTCCAACCTGCTTCTAGAGGTAGGCCAAACCTTAGGATACGCTGGGTATTTATTTACGGATAAGAGAAAAGCAAACCAATGCAATAAATAAAGGTGCAAATGTTTGTACAAAACAAATGTCATTAATTTTTTACTGCCAAACCAAGAAGAAATGAATGAGAGAACAGAACACGGTCAAGTAATTTATAAAAGTATCCCTCACCACCCAAGAAGGCATAAGTACCTTGAGTACCATGAACAAAAAGCAGCTGGTACTGCTAGGCTGAGAGATGCTCAAAAAAAGGTATGTTTTTTAATATGCACCTATACAATGCCTCACTATTAGAATCCTTTACAGTCATCATAATCATCATGTCTGTAGCAAAATCTTAAGGACCTAGAACCATCTAATTAAGAATTCACACAGAACTAATCCAGTTGAATAATCCAATATACATTTTATTCACTATTTATACAGTCTGAAACAACTGGAACCTAGCTCACAAGTGGAATACTCAGGCACTACACTAATGCACAGACCAGGGTAGAAGAATTATAAAGCTCTTAAAGTGGACCAAACTTTTGAAATTATTTTATTAAATAAACTCATTAATTTAAAAATTTAAAGAAGCTATTCCAATCATGTTGCCTACTAGTGAAACCTCACCTTACTGCATGGTTTAACTGGATAGAAGGTAGAAATGTCACAGGTTAATTTTCATAGCACTTACCATTAACAATATCTCCCTCCTGCAATGGCCTCCTGTCAGGAATTCCATGACAGATCACTTCATTCACTGATGTACAACACGACTTAGGGAAATTATAATAATTCAGAGGGGAAGGATAGCAATTCCTTGCAATACAAGCCTAATTTAGAAAATACAATTTACACTTTACATTAGTAAGTTTTGTACAAAGAAGAAACATATGCACAACAGCTTTACAACAAGAATGATAGGTTGAAAAGCAGTGACTCTTGAAAATAAAATTCTTCAAGCATTTTTTGGCATTACGGTATTTTGTTATGCTTTGCATTTCTTACCAGGAAGAAAGCAAAGCTACTTTAATTTTGTTTCTACTCATTTTTATGTTCAACTACCAATGCTGAAATATTCAGGTTTAAAACAATGTATGGCAATATTTATTCAGTTAAAAAAACAGCCATTTTCAATCACTGTTTTTAAGCACCTGGTCTAAGACTTTAAGCATTTTTGCAAAACACACAAGCTAGACAAAATAACATTTAGCACCACTCTTTCACGCCTAGCTTTAAAACCTTAAGCTGCTTCCTTTGCACTTGCTCTAATAACCTTTTTCGGATTTTTGCAAAACCGACACATACATTTTATATAGACTTACATATACACATTATGTGACATACTGAGCAATTCTGGAAAAATAATACTGTGTTAACATTTTTTTATTCAAAAAAAAAATACTGTTTTAAAACTGCCAAGTACCAATTAGGGATATCTGTCAATATCAACAATCTGCCATGCAAAAGTTTCCAAAAACTGCTGAGAAGGGATAACACCATTTTAACTACTATTTGTTCATATTAGACATTATGCTTAAGCAAATAATTTATTGTTTAATGCAGTTCAACAGAAACCTCCAGCATAATCAAACCAGATTAAGTTCCTTACAATCTTGGCTCAACAGCTGCAAATGCAGATAAAAAGAACAGCAACCAGAAAGCTCTCTAACAAACTTAACTATACCAAAATTGTTGCCTTCCCCACAGTTCACACAAGTATCCCCAATTATCAATTTATAGAGAAGACAGAAAGAAAAATAAAAATTACACAATTCAAGTATCAATGAATAGTTAAGCCAGGAAAATACGTGAATATGTATTTCAAATACTTTGCTGGATTGTGGCTTTAGTTTGCCCGACTGCACCAAACATCTTGTTTCAATTCTCCCTCAGGCTTCTCAGTTCTGATTCCCAGAATGAGAATAAATAATTAAACTTTCTCCTCTGTACGTTTTAACCAACAACACAGAACACAAGAAGTCCATGGCCTACATATGATGTTCTTTATATAATGGTATCTGTGGAGCAAAAAGGGTTTACAAGAAAGAAAATTGTATGATGTTAACCGAGAAAACAGGTAAAGAAACTTAGAGGGAATCTGAAGCAGGAAATCATGGAAGGAGCTGATACAGAGAGAGTTCCTACCTAATTTTGAATCTACCATTGCACTGTAACATATTTCTAACATCTGCACTAACCACTATCTTCAAATTGGGAAACAGTTCAAAATAAAGAAAAGGAATTCATGCAACAACAAAGAAAACCACACAACAATCATTCAAAAATAAAGAGATAGAAGAAAGCACTTATAAACACCAGAAGAACAATAAAATAACCTTACTAAATGGACAGCGTGATCAATTTCTTCAGTAGTTACACCTGCTTTCACCATCATGGCAGCAACATCCAATACTTCTCTAGCAAGCTGCAAATGAAACAGAAGTACTGATTTAAAATAAGACCAGGACTACTCCCTAGATTAGCAACCCATTTTCTACAGCTATACCGAGCTATACCGAGATTGCTAGGAAGGCTGGGTAGACTTGGGCTCTAGAAAGACTTCGAGATGTCTACGGGTTATATTATTAAGCACCTCTGAGATTTGAAAATACCCCAATTAAGATTTGGATGACAATTTCCTTGAATACCATAAAAAAATCAGACTACCTAAATACATTTTGAAGTTTGACTTTACGCACAAGGAAATGATTACAATTGAACACCTCTTTTTCAAAAATTGTTAGGGACGGGGCTGTGTTTTGCTTTTGCTTTTTAGTTTTTACTTAGTAGTAACTCCAGGAGAGGAAAAAGTTCTGTTCTCATTTATGCACTATAAAATATATTCTTAACAGTAACAACGTTTCAGCACACACTATCCCGCTAGTAACAACAAAGCCAGAAAATAGATAAAAGTAATCTTTCTGCTTGCAAAATAGTTTACTGTGAATTGGGAGTCACAGGGAGAGAAAAAGCAAGAAAATACCAAATTTCCCAAACTATTTTTCAGTGCTCAAAAGTGGTTTGAAAGTTTGTGCTCTCGAATGTGCTCTCACAAACTGGTAAAATTACTATAGATTTTTAAAGAATAAAGACACTTCGTAACGAAAATCAAAACCCCCTTACCCTACACACTACTCGCATCCCTTCTATATCCTCAGATGAGAGTATTTTTATTTGAGAGGTTCCTTTTAAAGCCTGTTCTGATTCAGACATTCCTGAAAAGAAAAAAAGGCAAGGAGAAAAAAAAGAAAGAAAAAACCCATGTTATATAGAGGAGTAATTGTTACACATGCTACACATGTCCAGGAACTTGCTTAGCTTAGCAGTGGCAATGAAAGTACGTACTTCCTCACCACAGACTAAAGTAACAAACCCACCAAGTCATAGCATTATCATCATTAGCCAGATTAATTTGAATTCACAAGCCTTCCACAATATCATAATGCCCACATGTGCTCAGGATGCCTGTTCACTTACTGCATAAAACCATCATGTCAAGTTAGTCAAACCTTAAAAACCAGATTTACAAGGAAATTATTTTATTAATAGAAAAGTCTTTTTTTCTTTTTTTCTTTTTTTTTTTAAAGCGGCTTTGGAGATACTAAATAGTGATAAATAATATTCTAAAAGAGCCATAAAGAATTATATAAGCTTGTGAATATCTCTAGTTACACTATTGCAATAATTAGCTGATGAAAACATGTAAATTCTTCCTACCAAATTCTGTGCAAGCTCAGTTTTATAGTTGAACACACACCCCCCAGAAGACAGTATTTTGTGTTGTTTAAATACTTACATTCTGTAAAGAATAACTAAAGAACAGCTGAAGATTTAAAAATAATTCTAATAGACTTTATAGCAGCTTTTTTTGGAAATGCAAAGCATCAATACTGATATAAAAAGGGAAAAATACCAAAACAAACCAATAAGGAAGTCATTTTGAATGTATTCCCTCTGTGTCCAAAAATAGCTGGAACTCATATATCCGTTTTCTTTTGGGGGTTGCTTACTGCAGTTTTGTTTGGTTTTGTTATTTTATAACACATTTCCAACAGATACACTGATGTCACTGAGAATGGCTTAGCAGAATTCACCTGTGGCAGCCAACTTATTGCTGTTTGTTATCAAGTTAACCACAGGACTAGGACTGGCATGGTTTTTTTCTTTTCTTCCCTGAACTCCTTTGAAAGATAACACATTACAAACTTCAGACTTCCAAAAAATACTTGTAACCATTATTTCTGAAAAATCAGTAAGTTAATGTTGGGGAAGAAGAGGTAGAGTGAGAAGAACAGATAAAAGAAGTTCCCTTCTCCAGTATCTCCTTCATGCTTTAAAGGCTTTTTCAATTATAAGAAAAATAGAAAGCAAACATAACACTCCATAATGGTGATTTGTTTCAAGTTACCTAGCGGGTGATCAGCATAATCTGGTCTCTGAATATAACTTGGCACAGGTCTTGTTGGCGTCTAAATAAACCATAGTCAAAGCTGGTTAGGTTGCAAGAATACTTCTTATAGTCACAAAAACAGACACTCATGCAGCAAAATTAAATACAATGAAATATAGCTAATTCCACTTAGAAAAAGTTTCATTTTCATTTCTCAAAGATTCTCCTATTACTCTTTATTGCTTTCATATTACACAACCTCTAATAGCCAACTTCACATCTTTGTAAAAATCAAACTTTTATGTGTCAAGTAAATGAAATTGGTTTTATAACATATTATCCCTGTTACATTGTAGTGTTTATTCTGCTACTTTCCAGACTGCAAATGCACTGGTGCCAAATACATCCTTCCTCTCTCTGGTTATTAGTGTCTATTAGCAAGATTGTTATTTCTAATCATCACCCTAGTCATTAGCATTTTATTATAGTTTCATTTGCATCAATCCTACAGCAGTCAGAAAACAAAAAAGCACATGTTCAGCGATAACACTACTAAATTACTTGGCCAGTGACATATCCAAAACATCCTTTCTCCAATTACACTAACAAATACACATGGGCTCAGGCTCTGTTAATCTGTTCTCTGCTGAGCCTGTAGCAGATGGAGAAGACTATAGAAAGGATGCCACAGGGGCAGAATTCCTAGCACAGGCCAATTAGAAGAGACACATGTAAAGAAAATGCCATTATTCCTGTCAAACTTTGGCTTATTCCATGTACGAACTTGTATCAATTTAAAAATACAGCTATACTGAGGTCGTCTTCTAAATCCACCTTTCGCAGCTGAAGATGTTACTGACCTCAGCTATTCTTCACCATTCCCATGCTGGAGATTACTATAACCTTTGTTCCTTCAGCAGAGCTGTTCACCAGCTTACTCACCAGGTTATTTCAAACCATTTATATAAAATAATATAAAACGATTCATTTAAATTCTAAATTAATTCACCTGAGTTTTTCTGAAACAGACTGCTCCATTATTGATGAGAACAGTAAACAGCTAGGAGAAGACATCATCTGAACTAGCAGCAGCAGCTTTTTGCAGAATAAATGTCAAAATGCACAGCCAAAAGGTATGTGCTTAAGCCTGTTACTGATGCAGGTTGCCTCACAGGCACTTCCTTCATTTTAAATATACCAAAAGATAGATCGAGTTAAATCAAAATGAACCACAATAAGGACACAGTCATACACATCCTTGCCATCAGGTTCAGATTGTTTAAGAAGCTCTCCTCTCTCAGCTAAAATGTGGGAGGTAATCAGGGTCAGGACTGGTCCATTAGTTGCTACAGAATGTAGCAGCGCTGGAGTACAGAGTGGCACCTATTGCTTACCAGTGGATAGTGTGGCCTGAGTTTACCAGTATATCGATAACCAGACCAAGGATTTGTGTTAACGTCACCTTCCAGGGTCCAAGAGGAAACTTCACGCTTAGCTTTTTCATCTTCTGAAAAGAGAAAAAAAAAAAGAAAAAAAAATTGCAGCAGCAAAATCAGTCCTACTAAGAACAAGCTGTGGGGTCCAGAAAGTGACTTAGAAATACCTAAGTCTAGATTTGACTCTTCCTGGTGTTTTAGATACTGATATATGAAGGTGTAAGTAGCAGTTACCATTTTGTATTGCCCTTAAGTTTTTCACATTCAAAATTCACATCCTGCTAACTCTATCTTTACTCCATAGCAAACTGGGGAGTATCAGGACAGCAGTACTGAATGCACAAATTAAGTGTAGTAATTATTTAAGTTGCTCTCCATTTGTAGTTCTAAAACATAGTTCTGTGTTTGTTTTCATTCTTGGGAAAAAGCATATTTCTATTATCCCTTCAATTAACACTCTTGCACTGTATATGAATGTTCCTTTTCTGTGATTTCCTTAGCATTCAGTGACAGAAATGACCTGGGGTGGGAAGGACGGTATCAAACTGTCAGTTTCAATCTATGGAGCCTGCTACCCCTCCAGATTTGACAGAGAGTGCAGTGCTGCCACTTCTGCATTTCAGGACAGGCAGCGCGTGCACCTTACAAGACGGTCCCAATCTGCTGGAGGTTCCCAGCTCTCTCAACCTTGCGAAATTCATGTCTGATGTGGTCCAGTGACTAACTTCATTCACAAATAACACAGCCCTAACAAGGCAGACTGAAGGTGTGTTTACATAAAAAGGATTGAAGCAAGTAGATCGTGAGCATTACCAAAAGGAAAAATATTTACTAGGAAAGAGGAGACAAGGGTTAAGAAAGAGCACAGTAGCATTAATCTTTAACTCATAACCTGATAACTTAAGTTTGTTTTCTCTTTTGCATCTCGCAAGAATGAAGAGACGGCAAAAGGTCTGCCATAGCAAGACTGTGAATTCCTCAGTCTCTGTGGCTGACATCTGAGCCATCTGCTCACATGACATTCAGTTTAGATGAACCACTGAGAAATAACAATTTAAAAATCCAAAGTTTTAATGAAGCGATATTTTGGATTCCCTTGAGATGCTTCAGTAGTTTGTTGCATTGAGGTCTTGAGGACTATCAGAACCAATTCAGCTCAGCTTGGGCTCAGCAGTTATCCAGGAAGCCAACAAGATCATGGATTTAGTGGGATCATAAAAAAATTTGCTGTCAGATAAACAACAGCATTAGAAGACTGCACTAGAGGATTACTAGAACTACTAACACAGACAGTTTCATATCCATGCAGCTACAAAGTAATAGGACACAGAATGCAAGTGTGAACTATGAGACCCCTACACTGGAAAGGCAGGAAGAAGGAAAACATTTGTAATTGTCTGTGCTACTCCAACCTGTTAACCATGCAATATTTATCATGGAAAAAGGGGTTTTATTGGGTTTTAGGAAAGGAGGAGGTAAATTACTTGTGGATTTGAATTTCTGCCATGCCGCTTATTTTTTAATCCCACCTCCCTTTTAAGCAGGGCTTGATGAAGATGGGCAGGGGTATGGGGGTCAGGAGGCAAGGGGGGCAGAACTGGGGTATGCTCTCTCTTCTTGTTTGCTTAGTTCTAAACTCACGGACTATTTTTACTACTCAGGTAAGGGAGAATCTACCAGTCTACTAGTATTTCTGAGCCAGAGCTACCAGCTGTAACTAAGGCATACAGATACTCTTATTACCTTCAAGCAAAATCAGCAAAATCCTAGCTATTATACACCCTCCTATCAACAGCTGCATCAGTGCACAGAAGCATTTTCCTTTTTTTTTCCAAAGGGGTACACCCCAGATGTACAGAACAGCTGCACTCTGACTGGCTCACTTGCATTCCAGCAAGTGTCTAATCACAAAGACTTCACAAGAACCTTTCCCACTTTACTGCCTTTTACTACATTAGACATCAAAATGCTATGATGGAACAAGCCTGGCAATGCCTTATAATAATGGTTTATTATTCTCCTTGCCCTTTATTTTAGTATCCCTCTTTCTGTGTTCATATACCTGGCAATGTAGCTCAAGGAATACTTCATACACATAGAAAAGGGAACAGAAACAGAGATCTCTGTACCACTGCCTCTGAAATTTTACATAGATCTTTACATTACCAAGAACTGGACAAAATTTCAGATATGCAGAATCCAGTGACAGATATCTTGGGAAAATCCATACAATTCTTAGACACAGAATCAAAGAAGAGTTGAGGTTGGAAGGAACCTCTGGAGGTCATCTGGTCCAACCCCCTGCTCAAGCAGGACCACCTAGAGCCAGCTGCACAGGACACAACAAAATCAAAACAATATTAAAATGGATAAAAAAAAATGTACTTACTTGCTTTCTTGTGTAATAACTTGTGAGTGGCCCAGCTTCCCTTAAAGCATTCCTACAATTGAAGAAAAAAAAAAAAAAGTATGTTTTAAGTAGCATTATCTTTGACAGTCATGCCATCCCACAAAATAGAGAAGCAATTGTATTTTAAAAGAAAACTAGAAGACTGATTTTATAAACCCTTGTAGCAACATGCAGTAAATGCTACTGTAACTGCTAGTCTTAACAATAGAAAAATACTACATTCAACAGCTTATGAGCCAGAATAGATAAAAAGCATAGCCAAACAGATGCGCCCATCACAGTGAAACACACTGATCTAAATCTTACCTACTAAATATTATCCCCTTATTTTAATGAGTAACTAAATGCCATGGTTGCACCAGGTTGGCTGAAACCGAGCCTATCTCTATACCAGACCTTACAACGTTGCAGTGGGCAGGACGGTCCTCACTTGGCTCCTACAAGAAGCCATGTCCTCCTGCTAATTGCGTCCTTTCTGCCTCCTTCCCCAGCATAGGAAAGCAACAGAAGCCAATCAGCACAACCACAGGGGAACAAATGTAATAGATTAAAGGCGGGGGAGGGG
>NW_009189194.1:0-9498 GCF_000690835.1 Fulmarus glacialis | reverse complement strand
GATTCTATGATTCTATGATTCTATAAGCTTACAAGAATTCTTTGTAAGATATTCAGAACTCAGCTCTGCTAATAAATGAAAATAACCATCACCCTATTAACACCAGATCCTTGCAGGGAAATAAGCAGAGCACTACTTGAGATCAGAAAGGAGACAGGCAATTACCTTGTAAGAGCTTTGTCTTGCTTCTAAGTGGAAGTTGGAGCACTTGCAATAAAAAGACTGTTAGCAGGCTTAAGAGCATTTTGCATATTACAGCTATTGCTGATTTTTCCAGAAAACAGCAGATAGCTATTGTAAATAGGACTCTTATACACACACGAAAGCTATGGATTGTTATCTATTTATTTTTATGCTGCCTTGAATGTGAACGCTGATGTGTCCATATCCACCAAAGTATCAGGTATTACTATGAAAACTAGGCGTGTGATTTAATACTAGGTGCTTCACTGCTAATTTCTGTCTATGTAATTGGAATTAGTTTGGGGTATTTCAAAGATGCTGACCAGAATGCTGAGCCTACTGAAAGATTTTGGTTAGCTATCTGTAAAGAAGTATATTAGTGTAGGCTTCCCTAAACTGGCTCCCAATGTACTTGACCATTAGAGTGAATAGTTAATGTATGCTTCAGTTCTTGACCTGTCTGCCACCACTGGCAATGTAGCATCAGTGAGAAAGTTTGCCAGTCTGTTGGATGTAGGTGAATTATTTTGGACCATCTGTTCAGGGATGTAGTTGCTAAAAAAAATACGGAAAGGAGGAGTGAATTCCTCTGGGCTTGAAGCTGCCCTGTCCTGATCGGAAGGCTCATGGCAGCATGAAAGAGCCTGTGTCAGACTGTCAAATGTCCTTGTAAGGCAGTTTATGGGGGGACCCTACCTAGCAATATGTGGGGTGAGCCAGAGATGGTGTTGGGAGTTGGGAAGGTATGTCAAAAGCAGGCTCCGCTCTGATCTGACAACCTGCAGTTAGAGCAGCTTGGGGGTGCTGCTGTGATTCTGAGAACAACAAGGACTGTCTAATTTATGAAAAGTCCTTCTTAGTCCCTGGAGCATAGCAGAGAATCAGAAGGTCGCAAAATGCTCTCAAGTCATTTTAACATCCTTTCCCAGGGTATTTGTTGTTTTTGGGCAGGTCATTCTGCGTCATGCCTAATAGAGGAGCTGCACTGCATCTTGCTCCGTTTCTAAGGCCACACTGTATCTGCCTGTGTTATCACCACTGGTTTTGACAGCAACTTTCTGATAGGAAGTTTCTGTAAATGAAGCCCAGTGGTAGTGAGGAAAGAGACTGTGACTGAGGTTCTCCCAGTAAGACTAATGGCAGCTGCGTTTTCTAATCTGGGGAAGAATTTATCCCCTTGTTATGCTGGCAGAAGTGAAGGAATTTCATAATTTAGGGAAATACTCTTTCTCAAATCTGTATGATAGACCGTGACTGGTGTTTTTCTACAGACACAAGTGAAAGCGCTAGGCAAGGGTGATGAATAAAACATTGAAGCTAAGGTTTACTGTATGGTTCTGATATGAAAATTTGTTCATAGTATTTCCTGAAAATTAATAAATACACAGGAAGCACAGCTGATTCCTGATTGCTCATACATAATGCAATCATCAAGGTGGAAATAAGCAAAATAATTAGACAAGCTTCAGTGTTACAAGACTGAGCCTAACATTTGTTTATCAGTATTTCAGCTATACTCCTACCATCCTGCGACTGAAATTCACTGTTAAACAAAAGCTGGTCTCATACCTCTAACATGGTATTTGACTGGGATGTGCTGTGAGCCTTGAATAGTTCCTTGTGTAAGGGCTCCAAGGACCACGGTGTCTGTTCGTACTGAACCCACTGCAATGAACTGCCTTGTTTTTGTGATCCGGTGCTGCAAACAATATATATTGGACTTCTCAAAATATTTTTTGGTATTGTTTCCTTCTGATGGTTAAGCTGTTGAAGCAGTCCATCTGGCTTGCAATGTAAGGAAGAATTGTATTTATTGTGCAAAATATGTTTGATGCCCTGGCTATAGTTTTGTTAGCTCTGAACTATTGTCCCTTTGTGAGGCTGAGTATCATTATCTCAACACCAGAAATAGAGACAGCCTTCACTGACAGAAGGTAATTTCAGCTCCCATCCTAGCTTTCCTCTAAGGAAAATTTTGCATCCTTTCCAGACAAGTGATAACCTTAAACTGAGTTCTGTAATCAGTTTGTGCCTTTAAACTGAGTATTTGAAAAATGGGAACAAGTGGTTAGGATAGGTAGAATTTAATTGGGTTATATAAGCATCTAGGCAAGGAGCTACATGTTATCATGACTCACCTATCAGAGCTGTCAGATCTTCCTTTCAGTGCATTATTCTTATTATAAATATGAGAGTTTAACTTAGTTATGTTTTTCATACCTCTGTTTTACTTCTGTGAAGACAATCTTTTTGCTCTCCATTAGGATACCAAATCCAAAAGTAATTTCTCTTTTTGGCCGCTGTTATTTTTTGACACCATGTAGTGATCCAACATACAGTGACACTGTATTTAAATTGCTTTAAATCCTCTTAACATGGAACACCCTAAAATGGACATAATATAATATCTTACTAAGATTTGAATGTGTCTCCTGTACTTATGCATAAACTGAGTTCTAAATGTCTGTTTAGAATTTTTTTAAAAATTATATTCTTTTTTTGTAAACTGTTCTACTTTTTTCCAATTTAGGAAAATTTGGTGTTTTATGAAAAGTTGCATGATATCCAATTAAGTAACACAAAATTTAAATGAGAGTCTTTTAACCAAGATAATTATGCAGAAGAAAGTAAGGGATGTTGGATAATTGTGTTGAGGGGTGGTTCTTAACATTAACCTGGTTCTACTCAAATTCATGAGATTTTAAGGTGCATCTTTAATATCCAGCAGCTTTTTCACACACACAGAAATGAATACTCACTCAGAGCACAATCACTTTAGGAATCACTTTTTGTGTTACTCTTCCACATCTATTCAATGAGCCTACCTCTGCTCTGTGATCCTCCAGTCAAAGGTAGGGGTGTGACTTATTTTTGAGAAACATCAGTCAGAAATGTGAGGAATTCAGGCAAGGAGTGATGTTCATGCTTACTCTGACATAGTGTTGCAACACAGAAAACAACATGGTAAGGTTGGCTTTCTGCAAAAGGAGTGGTAGAATAATAGGGCTTTCTGTGCTTTGTTTTCATTACTGGAGGCCAAAAAAGCTTTCACTCTAGCCTTACTTAGGATACTGTTCATCCCATCGAAGAGAATGAAACTGGAGCTTGTGTTTTAAATGTTCCCGTGGACAAATATTCTTTAAGAGGGAGTTAAAACATTGACCAGACAAGTCTTCTAAGAAAGTTCAAGAAAGATGTTGGGCATCTTCACATGATAGTGAATTAGATGAGATTTGGAAAACTCAATGGAACACACTTCAGAATTCAGTTTGTAATACTGCAGTTGTTGGAAGCATTCTATTTGTTTCCTAATTTTCAATCCTACAAGCATGTATGTTTCTTCACGTATTTTCCAAGACAGCAGTGTTTGTGTTCCATTAACACTCATTTCTATGTGGATCTTTCATGTCCACAGTCCAGTGACCTTTTCAGTGTGTAACTTAGTGTCTGGAGTAGCACTGATGAATGCATTAGTCTTTTAAGTAAGAGAATCCCAACAAGTAAGGGATGTTTGGGATTGGTTTTTTGTTTGTTTTTGTTTTGTAAAAAAAGGTGTAATGAGCTAGTGTCTAGGCACTGGGATGTCCGTTCTGACTTTGGCTCAGATTTCTATGTTACTTCGGGAAAAATCACAGGACCTCTAGAAGTGTAGCTGTGGGATTTCTTGGCCACAACCAACAGTTCATGTGCCCCATGCCAGTCACCTTCTCAGTTGTGCTGATACAGCTGAGAGTACAAGTCCAGAGCAGTTTAAGCCTGTCCACCTCTGGGCTGTCACGTTTCTCACCTGCCCCTGTTTGTACTTTCTGGTCCCTCTTCTTGTGCCCGTACCCACACTTGTTCCATTGCATGAAGAACTGGGAGGTGACTAGGCTAAAAAATTGTGCTACTGCCACCACTAAAATATATATATTTTTCCTGGGTTTGCTTCCTGCACTGGCGTACCACACAGAGCCAGTGCAGAAGAGGAGGTCAGAAGATGGGTTTAGGAGGGGAGTGCAAGACCATTGCTTCCAGCATTTAAATTGCCGGAGGCTGCTGTGGCACCATACTGCTACCTTTGTCTGAGGTGTAGACAATAGATAATACATGTCATAAACCTGTGTAATCTCCTATTTCTGTAAAAACTGGAAGTACTGGAGTATGATATGAGCATTAAGACCCACTAAACGACATGTTATTGGTAAAGTGCAGATGACAAATTGTAGCCTCTTGTTTTTCTTCTGTTTTCTAGTTGTTCATGAACGGATTTTACTGTTTTGAATCCATGTTTTCATAATGCCAGATGCACTGTGGATAGTTGGTCTATTCATAAACGGCAGATTCCTCACAGACTCTTTTTTCACTTTGTATACTCCTTGTCACTTTGTCTGTCATTGAATGAGTTATCTTTTGGGTGATGGCAGAAGGGGAGGGGGAAAAATGACATCAAGTTCCTGGTTCCTTAGTTTTTCTCTCAAGAAAGTGAAAACTTTGATCTGAAAAGAGCCGGGACAGAGGCACTGTTGTCTGATGGGACAGGGCACGTGGCTGGGTAAACTAGATACTTTCCTAATACTTTCCTTTCGTTTTCTATGTGATTTTGAGTCACCATTTGCACCATCCTTTTTGTAGACCACTTTGAGATTCTTAGCTCTGTGTTAGCAGGGGCTGTCTCTCTTCATAAGTTTGTACAGTGTGCAGCACAAGAGGATGATGGTATCGATCTGTCTGTACACGTTGCCATAATGAATACCTTACTGTTTCCTGGAAACTCAGTCACTACCTGACTAGACGACTACTGGTAAAGCAGTGCTAGTGTTCAGGTTAGATTGAAGCCTTAATCCCTTGCAAAATATTTTTATGCAAGACCAGTCATAGGGAATGCATCTGGGTAGTTCTCTAGCTTATTTAATTAAATTGCTTTGGTTATCTAACTTTGATTTTTCTCAAGCCCCATCTGCTCTTACTTCCCTTATTTAAGATGAAAGTTCTTTAATTGATCTTTTTCTTTCTGAGATCTGGAAAAACTGGTGAATTTTGCTTTCTGTTGAGGACAACTGCAGTGAGGTTTTAGCTGGCTGTGCCTTGTGGCATCGGTGTGCAGGTCCTGATCCAACTAAGTGTGTACTTCCTAAGTCGAGGGTAGCCTTTAGGTGAACTGCACTTAGAATGAAACGTATGCCTTACTGGATTGAAGTTTTAAATGTCAGAGTGATTTTACCTCAGAAACCCCTATGCTGAAAAAAGAAAATTTTATTTTCCAAGGAAGATCTCTAGGAACTTCTTAGATCTATAGAGCTAACACTATGCAGATTTCTTTGGTTGGCTCAGTTCTTGCGAACGTTTTTTGCTAGTATTTTGGCAATATGTAAGAACGTGTCACTTAGCCTTTTTTACTTCTTTGCCTCTGGGAGCAATAATGTAATATACTGTACATCTTGAGGTTGTGTCTTGCCTGTCAGAATTTGTTCTAGATCACTGGTTTACCTGATTATGATGGGGTCAAACCATCAAAATAAGTGAAAAGTGCCTCAGCTGCCAGCTGCAGTAATAAAGTTCAATAGGAAAGAAGGGTGTTAAATCAAGCTTGGTTCTTAGTATTTTTATAGCTCATCGGGGCTAATCTCTGAATGAAGACAAACCTTTTTAAAAGTGTATTACATAAAAGAATAATTCTAATTTTCATGTGACACATTGAGCAACGTTAGAATTAGCTCTCGTGCCCTCAGCTGTTTGAAATGATCAGGGTGTCTTTGATAGCGGCTCATATCAGTCAACCACAGAGGGAAATAAAGAAACCAAAATTTTTAGGGACTGGGAAGGAGGGAAATGGAGTTAAAATATTTGTTAAAGAGCATAATGCTGGAGACATACTTGTGCTTGCTGTAGTTCTTCACTGAAGGTGAAGTTGCTGGATATGTGTAAGGAAGCCCTAATTCTTCTTTCTGGCTTCTGGACATCCTGATTTCATGGGACAGAGCACAGAGGCAATCTGATCTGTGCTGATATCTCCACACCTGTGAAAAAATTTGACCTTCAGAGAAGTGTTTTTGCGTGGACAAGGTTAACAAAGCAAAGGTTGAAGAGAGCGAGTGATTCTGTGATTTCTCATTGAAAACTAATGTCTGCCCTCTTGAAGTGAAATCCTCATGTTGTCTTTCAAATATGTTAATAAAGGCACAAAGAGAAAGGTCTTTTTTTTAGGATTTTGTTTTCAGGACTGATAATGGACATATCTTACATGCGTTTGTAAAGTGAAGGAAATACAGTATTTGTGTTACACGTGGGTGGAGCAATGCACCTTGCGATGGAGCTAATAGTGCTTTCATGTGCACCATAGCTGCATTTGTTGACAAATGGTCACCTGCAAATTTTAATTTTTTTTTTTTCTATTTCTAGTGATACACTATATTGTTACAATTCTCAAAATCCAACTATAAAAAGTAAGGCTGTAAAAGTCACAGTAATTTGCACAGCTCTGCAAGGTGGCCCTAGTACTGCATAATATCCATTACAATTTATCTAGGAAGATATAAATTCAACCCAATGCTCTGCAGCTTCTTTTGGGACCAGATCAATAGGAGACAGGGAATATATTAGAGGTTTGCCTCTCCCACAGGGGGAATTGGGCAGGGAGAGAACTGCAGTGAATCCGCCCGCTTTCTGTTGAGGTAGTTCTGGCTCACTAATGAATCATGCAATTACTGACTCCTGTGTGTTGACAGAAACGCAAAATGAGGGAGAATAAGATGCGTATTACCTCTTCTCTCTGCCCTCATGGAATAGACAAGACTTTTTGTGGGCAGAGGCAAAGGGTATTGATTTTACCGGGGGTAGATGATCTGGGCTTTGTTTCTCTGGACATGTCTGTATGGTGATGCTGGCTTCAAACTTAGGTCCTTGTGCCCTCCTCATCCACACTGCTGATGTGCTGGCATACATACTAACTGGTCTGCAGCCAGCAAGTCACATTAGAGTGCAGTTCGAATAAGAAATGAAGTTCGAGTATTTTGCCCTGGTCTGAGGCTCCTTATGCAGAAATTTTGGGTAGTTAAACAAGTACATGGGATTATTACAACCCTGTCATTACCAGGTTCTGATGTTAATTGGCATGATGGCACTTACAAACCTGTTTAAGCTGCTGCTGAATGCTATGACACTCAATAGTTCAATGCCCTTAGCTAGCTAATAAGACTTAACTTCTGCAGGTGTTGCAACAAATAAGTGTGAATCCAGATGCTCAGAAAAAAACAATTAATACAATCTTGCAGGGGACTCAATCTAATCCTGTAGGGAGTCTAGCAGGCATTAAACAGAAATGAACAGTGACAGAAAAAATTAACTGTTCTGACCTGTGTGTGTTGTGCCTGTTTTTCTGAAAGGATGCTTCACAAGTACAGATTTGTATATCTACACAACTCATTATTCTTATGAAAAGGTGTGAGTAACACCAACTTGACCTCGGTGCTCTGAAGCCTCTGACTTAAATATGAACGAGACTGCATGTACCTTGCTTTATTTTCAAATAGACAATTTGTGATCTCATTGACAGTTTTCTGCTGCTCACTCCTATAAATATTTTCTTTGAATACTTCAGCAGCTCTTCAGAGTGTCTTCTATCCAACAATCTTGCCCAACTTTTTTGGAAACTGCAGTAATTAACCTTTTCTAAACAAACTGTTTATGTATCCTGAATGAATCTAAGAATCCAGTGTGTAAGGTCATCTTTCTTCCATCCGCCTCGAGATTTTTCTTTTCTAGTGCCATTTCTTCGGCCAAGATGACTGTAAAACTTTTCAAGATACATTTATAGTTTCAAGTATTGGAACAGGCTGTTATTCAGCTGCCCGTGTACTCTGTTCCTGAAAGTGGCCAATGCTCATGAAGTTAAGAAAGGCAGGGAGGAGTGTGGTGGTACTTCCTCAATATGCTTTTCCAGCAGTCTGAGGCTGAAAGACTTTCTTGTCTATCAGTAGTATGGTTTGGGGCTTTTTGACTTTATTTAAACATTTTCTTTTTTTACCAACGGATTTGTCCAATTTCTTTTTGGATTTTATCCACATTTTGCAGCACTGAATTCCTCAGTTTACTGTAAGTCTGTTAGGCAGGTGGTAAAATACTTCTAATAAACAATGAAAAAAACCTTTTAAAACCTGACATTTTGTAGTTTAATTTGATGCCCTTAGGGTTCTGTATTATGTGGAATAGGGAATATTCACCATTTTTATGGTGACTCATGATTTTACTGGCCTCTCTCTTATCCCCACCAGCTTTTTACTTTCTTGTTGTACAGAAGCAAGTCTGTGCCTTTGTTCATCATTGACTTTTTAAAAAGTTGTTCAAATGTTCCCTTTTGTCTGAACTACACACAGTATTCATGATATGGACTCATGATGAAATTATACATTGACATAGTGGGTTTTGTGGTGTTCTCAACTAAAAATTGGAGAAGTAATATTCTATTTTATTTTTTTAAAATAATACTAAACAACAAACTGACGTTCTCCAATACAGATAGAGGGATAATATACATTCAGGAAAAAAACCATCACTTAGAAAATAGGAGGAAAGGAGGGGTAGGGAATTAAATGCCTTGCTTAATATAAGTGTAATTATGAAGATCTACAACACCTCTGAACAGACATTAAATTCCGTAAGCCAAAATGTCTTAATTCAATTTATAGGCTAGATTTGCAAGTGGAATTTAGGCGTCGTAATATCCAGCTCATAGATGGCTGCTGTCCAGTCTCTTTTATGTTCCTTTTATGTCATAGAATCATAGAATCATAGAATCATTAAGGTTGGAAAAGACCTCTAAGATCATCAAGTCCAATCGTTAACCCAACACCACCATGCCCACTAAACCATGTCCCTAAGCACCTCATCTACACGTCTTTTAAATACTTCCAGGGATGGTGACTCAACCACTTCCCTGGGTAGCCTGTTCCAAGGCCTGACCACTCTTTCAGTGATGTCCAGTCTAAACCTCCCTTGGCGCAACTTGAGGCCATTTCCTCTCGTCCTGTCGCTTGTTACTTGGCAGAAAAGACCAACCCCCACCTCGCTATATAGGGAGAAAAATGAGCATTATGGAAATCAAATATTGATTCAATCTGCTGCTTAAATCTGTTGGGAGGAAGTGCCAGGAAAGGAATGAGATTCTAATCGCATTTGGGGGGAATGTTAAAGGTCTAACCATAGACTAGAGGGAGGTAGTGTCTTCTGTTTGGGATTCATGGCTGCAAATCCATATGGCTGTGACAGGCCAGATGGTCTCTTTCCTTTCAAGAAGAAGAATGTTCTTCGTGTGTAACTGTCCTGGTTTCGGCTGGG
>NW_009189193.1:0-3465 GCF_000690835.1 Fulmarus glacialis | reverse complement strand
CACAGCTTGGTGTCGTCGGCAAACTTGCTTTGCGTGCACTCAGTTCCACTGTTCATGTCATTGGCAAAAATGTTAAACAGTGCTGGTCTCAATACCAAACCCTGAGGAACGCCACTCATCACTGGTCTCCACTTGGACATCGAGTTGTTGACTGCAACTCTTTGAGTGTGACCATCCAGCCAACTTCTTATCCACTGAGTGGTCATCTGTCAAATCCATGTCTCTCCAGTTTAGAGACAAGGATGTCATGTGGGACAGTGTCAAATGCTTTGCACAAGTCCAGGTAGATGACGTCAGTTGCTCTTTCCTTATTCACCAATGCTGTAACCCCATCGTAGAAGGCCACCAAATTCCTCTGGCACGATTTGCCCTTAATGAACCCATGCTGGCTGTCACCAATCACCTCCTTATTTTCCATGTGCCTTAGCATAGTTTCCAGGAGGATCTGCTCCATGATCTTGCTGGGCACAGCAGGTCTGTAGTTCCCTGGGTCTTCCTTTTTTCCCTTTTTAAAAATGGGAGTTGTATTTCCCCTTTTCCAGTCAGTGGGAAGTTCACCGGACTGCCATGACTTCTCAAATGTGATGGATAGTGGCTTAGCAACTTCATCTGCCAGTTTCCTCAGGACCCGTGGATGCATCTCGTCAAATCCCGTGGACTTTGAAAATACAGTTTTCAAATGTCATCAACTTTTGGCACTGTGACTGCGACTGTGGTAATTACTAACAGCTTAGTCCAATGGGAAAGTTACCCTATTATCTGTAATACAATTAAAATGCAAATAATATTCAGCTATCTATATTTTAGAATTTAATAGTATTACCAGTGTTCAAGTAAAACCACATCCTCATATCACATCCTCAAAAGTAGTTCAAAAGTCACATCTGGGAAGAAACAATAAGTGGGAAGGAGAAGATAGAAGGAAGGTAAATCACAGTCTGAAGTGTGCTATCTCTTTCTAATGACTAGAGTAAAATCTTAGGAGAAGTATGTTTCTAAATGAGATGTCTCATTTAAATGAATAAAGCCAGCTGAAAATCTGACTGTGAACCTCCAACAAATCAGTAATGTTTTCATCAAAATTAAGTCAGATGACCCTAATTCTGAAAGCATTATTAAACAACTATATAAAGGGGAGAGTGCTACAGTAAGTGGCACATTATGAATATGAAAGCATATTTCTTATTTTCCTAGAAGCTGTTCTACCAACTGTAGAGGAAAATGTTGTAACAAGGAGGAGAAGCACAAAGCGGAGAATAACACGGAGAGTAAAGGAGAGGAGAGGAGAGGAGAGGAGAGGAGAGGAGAGGACACTGGGATTTGGTTCAGGAGCCAACGGGTCTTGCTACAGGTGTGGAACAGGCCCAGTATCTTTGACAAACTGTTAACCTCTTAATCTGGGAAAATTTTACCTGTTATAGTTTCCTACTCATTAATACCGCTATAATTACTGGTAATACCACTCATTAATACCACTATAATTGCTGGTAAAATTAAACAAGAAATTTTTCCTATGCTGAAATAAGAAATTATAATCTCACTTAAAATTATAGTTTTATAACTTTCCTGTGTTGTCATGGACTCAGCATAGGGATGCAGTACTAACAGAAATGATACAGCCTGTCCTTTGCTATAAAATCCTTAGTGATGTTACTTGTTAAATAAAAAATTTGGGTAGGCAGTTAGATTGCTTCTGTGATTCACCCGCATACTAACGTACCCTTTGGTCTTCAGAACAAAATGAAGCCTGAGTAGATAGGATAGAAAAACTTACAAATAGCAAAGAAATCTGCTCAAATGATAAATTATTTTATTATTGTGGACATAAACTATGATCAATAGCATATTTGCTTAGACTGTGGGGACCTTAACACAGCTATAAGAAGAGAGCTGTTAAATTATAGATGATAATAATAGTAATAATGATAATAATGATAATAATGCAAAAGAGAGCATGTCAAACTGCCAGCAGAAAAAAAGAACCAGAGCATAATTTGGAAATGCAGAACCCTTGTCTAAATTAGATGCATCCTTAGGCTTTTGGCAATGAAAGCTATGAGAATCACCTCAGAGCTAAGCATTTTAGGGAGGTAAAGATTCTTACAGTGTCATCTAGTAATAACCTCATCCCCAGCATTTTGTCATGAGACTATGCATGTGCATATTAGAAAAAAAGAAAAAAAAAGCTGGAAAAAAAAAAAAAGCTGCAACAGTCTAACTCTAGTCACTGTAAAATAATTAAAATATGTAACTTAGGACTGATATCTGACATTTATATATTGCATTGCTTCCACAATATGACAATAATACCCATGTAGGAGGATAACAATTCTAGCTCCTGGCACACGTCTCAGAAATAAGTGACTTCTTACTGAGGACTTTCTGCTTGTGATAGAGGAAAAAGAAGAACACAAGTCAAGCTGACCAAAGAGTGAATTGCCCAAAATTATACTGTCTCACTTTATTATGGAGAAGGCTGAGAGAAAGGTCCTTGGTTTGTGCAAACTGCCACAGGTCCACTGAAATCACCTTTTCTGCCATCTCAGGAATTGTTCTTCACTTTAAGTCTTTTTCTTTTTCTTTTTTTTCCCAATTTCCTTTTTCATATCGATTAACAAAGAAAAGGAAAGTAAACAATGAGTGCTGTTTCTTAATTTCTCATAGTTACAGATCAAAAGTTTGTCCTGATTTTTTCTTTGATGCGTATAAACTACTGAAAAAAGTGACTCAGAATCATACCTGGAAATTATTCTTAAATGATTTTTTGAAATGGTTTATATTTTCATATGTTGCCTATCCATAAAATATCGTCCCCAGATTTCTTTGTACTAAGGGCAGTATCTTATGATGGACAGATTCTGATGTTCTAGAACTGTACTGGAAAGGAGTTCACATCAATGTTCCTTATAACCTTTATAATAATACTCAAGCAGATTTTTCTTTTTCTAGTAGTCTTCATGGATGATAGGCAAGCCTGTCCCTGTGCAACATTCTTCCAAAGCTTATCCATTAATACCTTGAAACCTAGCAAGAGCCTTTCACATGGCACACATCTCCTTTAGTCGTCTGCCAGAAATGAATACTGGCAGCTGCTCTGAAGCTCATTCATTGAACCTATACCATTTCTAGAGCAAAGCTCTGCTAGATGTGAGGGAACCTGTGCCAAGCCAGCCTACCTTTGTACTATGTAGTCACTGCTCTTGTTGCCCAGTGTGAGCCTCCAGGGCTTCCTAAGGATTTAAGGAGGGAATGCAGAGGATGGAAGGGGCTATTTATACACAGGCTCATCTCTTTCAGCAAAGGGAGTTTCTAAACTGTAAACAGGGGGACACTCTACAGAGAGAACAAGGATAACTATTATAAAAATGTATACACCCATTCCTAAAGGTGTTAAATTTAATTTGCCTAGTGAAATCTATGAATCTGTCCAAGTCCAGGAAAATAAAATAAATAAATAAATAAATA
>NW_009189192.1:0-4199 GCF_000690835.1 Fulmarus glacialis | reverse complement strand
TCTCTGGGCAACCCATTCCAGTGTTTCACCACCCTCATTGTAAAAATTTTCTTCCTTAGATCTAGTCTTAATCTACCCTCTTTTAGTTTAAAACCATCCCCCCCTTGTTCTATTGCAACAGGTCCTATTAAAAAACTCTCTCCCCAACTATTTCTGGCCTATGCTAACTCCCCAGCCACACTCAGGAATTTCTTGCAAGGGTGCTAATCGGAACAGACCACAGTCATCCATGGACCATTTTGATAGCTTAAAAATGTAGAAATAATTGAATTCCTTTACTTGGGAACAGTACCTGGGATTGTTTAATTTCCTAGTATAGGTATGGCCTATACCAATGTCCAATCAGACTTTTCCACTGCTGACCTCACCAACCAATTGTACATAGATCTGAAAAAAGAACAGATTTTCCACCATGTCCTCTACTTCCCATCATACAGATCTCTGACTTCATTTTTTTTTTCTAAAGAGAACTTTGGTCAGCTAACCTTCATCCAGCACCCCAGTCACAGACACAGGATAGGATCTGACTGCTTTGGCTGGGTCACATGAAACGGACTTTTGCAGCTAATTCTGTGTTATATGGCAGGTCACATGTCCTATACTATTTTCCCAGCAATCTAAACCTAGCTGCTGCCTTAAAACACTGAGAAAATGTAAACTCACACTCTGTTATTATTATTTTTAACAGAACACCTCACCATGAAGCTGGACGTTTCCTCCATTCCTTTAAGAATCTGTTGCGAGGATACAAGTTATATTACTTTTTGCAGATTTGAATCTAGTACATAATAAGCAGTGAATACAGAATAATACTTATGGAGAATAAGAAACATTTTGAATATAACTGCATTTAGAATATGTTTTGCATCTAACTTGTAAACATGTTTACTAGTACTCCTGATCCTTTGAACACCGGCGGGTTACAAGCAATCTGATCCTACAGAACATAATAAAACTGGCTTCATCCTATTCTGTTTAAACAAACCAGCCAGGTCATGGATATTCACCAGATTTGATCTGTTTGACTCAGGAGGCCCTCAAAGACCTACCATGATTACATTCCCCACAGTGAACCCTAAAGGGAGGAAAAGCTGCATGAATCAGTGAATCGACTGCAGTGCTTCACCTCTATCAGCTCACACCACAAATCACTTTTTTCAGAGAGAGATACTATATGTAAAGCACTTCATAGCTTTGCTAATTTCACCCCTCCAAGATCCAAGTATGACACACAGAATTACCTCCGCTGGTACAGAACTGTCCATCTCAGAGTTTCACTTAGTGATCTCTTATTCTTCAGTGATTCCCTAAAGTTGAAACTCTTTGAGCTTTGTCATTCCTCCGTAGGTCTTATAAGTACCACCATCTTTTCATGTGAGATGATTTTTCCCCTAAGGGAGAAAAAATAAAGCAAAAAGTATAAATGAACCTAGCTAGAGAAGTAAAAAAAAGACTTCATAAACCATGGAGAAAATATTTTGATCCTTTTATCCATTTCTGGAGAGTTTTAATGCTATGAGAAATAAAAGGCTAAGGCACACTTCTCAACTGGGGATGTGAGTTCATAGATCAGTATGGATTTACAAATTTTAAATGCATTGTTGCTCTGGTCCACTATAAGGTCTCCCAATAACTTTAGAACCTTTTGGTCCTTTCAGTTAAATTTGGCTGAGAGTAGATTTGTCAAGTGTATTTTACTACTATTAATCCAGTAAAAATTGGTAACTGAGTAGAAAGATATTAGTGAAGGAAAAGCAATTGTAACTCTGGCCTGTATGTCTTCCAGAATGAAGCAAACAGCTACCTAATAAATATACTTACAGATCTGAACTAAACTCAGCATTTTTTCCATTAAATGTAAGGAGAAATGGGAGGGAGCCTTATGCAAGGGAGAAAAGAGAGGGCTTTAGAGACTTGACAGGGAATGGGGCTACCAGAGAAATGAATGATTAGGAAATATAGAACACTGCCCCATAAAAATTTGAATTTCATGATCTCTGCTTTTCATGCAACTACCTCTCTTTACTAGCCATGTCGTCCACCATCACTGGATCAGCAAATGGCAATGACAAGAGAGAGGTGCTAATACGAAGTTCATTGTTTAAATGCCTTTGAATATAAGGGTGAGAAAGATTTCAAGCAGCTGACTAGCAGGGGCTGCTCACATGCAGCATAGGTGCCAAAGACAGCACAGAGAGATTTGTCTGTGCCAGATTTTTAAATGACAAGTAGGAGGTCCATCACTGAAGCATGATATCTGGAGAGTGGCACCTATGAGAAATAGTTGTTTTTCCTGATTTCCACTGAGGTCCAAAGTCAGCAAAAAACCTCAGAGCTGCTGCCTCACCCAGAGACAAAGTACAGCAATTAAGATACTTGGACTCCTTTTCCTCTGAGAGGCAGGATCTTCAGGCTGCCACTGCATTCAATCTCCAATTTGAGAATGAAAAAACACAGCCTGACACAACAACCTTGAAAGATTGCTGACCCTGTGTTGTAGCTTTTACTTTGGGTGCAATCCAGACTAAAAGTTGCTTTTTCTCTTGTTTGAGTATCTATTGTTACAGGAAGAACTACTCTTTTCTTAATTTGCTGTAAGAGAATAGAACATCTGGAGGGAAAAAGATAAGCTTGTGAAATGTGCGTTTTTTTCAGACCATTGTTTTAATGGAAACTATTGAAATTGAATCTAAACCAGACTTAGACCTTGATTCACCCTGAAATCTAATCTACTACTTGGTGTCATTCATTTTGCATAGCTGTATTCAAGGAACTTAAAAAACTGTCTGGCACCTTAGCTTTGAAAACTTGTGGTAAGGCAAGTGAATAATAATTTTGAATATACTACCACTGCATATATGAGAGCTAAAGCAGATAAATAAATGGACAGATAGACAGACAGAGAGAGAGAGTTAGCTATCACCAAAATAGCTAGCGAAGAGGGGAAGTTGTGAAAGACTATGTCCCCCCTCAAAGAGCAGGTTTTATGGAAGGATATGTATAGTTTCTGCTCCCCTTCCTTTAATACCTAAGAATAGAAATTATAAGCAGAGACTTTATAGTGGTGGGCATGTGCCAAAGTAATCACGACTTTTATTTTTGTAAGTGTAGATAAAATTAAAAATACTGTATTTATGTGGAAGATGTTCTCTGTGCAAGTAGGCATGTAAGTAATACATAAACATGCATCAGCATATATATAGTAAATGTAGGCAGAATTTCTTTCCTCTGATCTGCATTGCAGATATCTTATCTACATTGGGAAACTGTGTTATATATTCTGTAGTCATTTTGAGTACAGAGCAGTCTGACAAAATTTGCATTAGAGTTCCACAATTTATATGACGAGAGTATTTTTTCCTAGATATCTAGAATGACAGTTGTTTGCTTGTATAGGAACCCTGTTTTTTTATGCAGCTTTCTTGTTCTCATTATTTATTTATTAATTCAGTCATTCATTCATTCCTTAATTGTAACATTTGTAGGATATGGGGTTTTGTTAGTTGAAACTTTCAGGATTTGATCAAAATAAACCTCATTGATTCTGCTTCATTAAAAAAAAAAAAAAAGATAAAATTTTTACCATGTACTTCAATGTTGATTTACTCTATATATGAAAGAGTTTGCAGGATCATGACCTTATATTCTAATGCATCTTTTACCCCATTAACGCTTTTCAAAGCTAAGTGAAAAGTAATAGAAATGAGATTTGTGTGTGTGTGATGTCACTAATAGGGCATTATAATTTTTCATAGAATTTAATTACATTCTTGAGGATTAATAATCTTCTTTATCTACATAGCAACATTTCAAATACCTAAAGAAATGATTACACATTAGCATGTTCATGACCAAAAAGACCAATCAAGTCAACTGATTTCAGGGAAAGTTAATGGATTAGTTAAAAAGAAAGTATTTCAGTGGGATATTGGTGGCACCCTTGTGTATAGGTAAAGTTAATGATGCCTTTGACTTTGTACCAATTATAACAAACCTTGTTGCAGGCAGAAGATTTGACACTTTTAATATTTTGACGTCTTCAAGAATCCCCAGGCAAATAATCCTTTTTCCTTCAAGGCAAACTGCAATGCAATCCAGTGCAATGAAACATTAAGGTCTCAATTTTCAGAGAGCTTTAGGATATCGGATTGAATCCTTATTATTTTAGAGTGTCATGGTTTAACCTGGCAGGTAGCCAA
>NW_009189191.1:0-4930 GCF_000690835.1 Fulmarus glacialis | reverse complement strand
GCCTGCCCTCCCCGGCCTGCCCCACGGGGAGGCCCCGAGGTATCCCAGGCAGGCTCAGCCCCGGCGGATGGGCCACCCAGGCCTGCAAAACGCTCCTTTCATCAAGAGCTCTTGGAGGATTGCTACTAAGAGTAAAAATAATCATCTCCATTTTCTGGCTGAGGAAATGAAGTTGCAAAGCCAGTGAAGTGGCCTACCCGCGTCTTCCACCTCCCAAGCCAGGATCCTATTCACCAAACAAAAATATCCCTCTAAGCTTATTTAATGAAGCTTTTCCAATTATTCCACGGAGTTGGAGAGAACAAGGGTTCATTTGATTTACGTCTCCTTTCCAAAGCTGACTCAGTACCAAAAGGTGTCAATTTTTTTTTATTATTATTATTATTTTCCTGGGCTACCCCACCATGAAGGCAGCAACTTGGTGCCCCATAAGTAGTCTGGAGGTGTTTTACTGGCCTCACCTATCCTTAATTAAACTTGATAGATTTTAACTATCGAGACGAAGTATGTAAAAGAAGTGACATCAACAGAATATGGGAAAACAGCCCTCTCAATACAAAGCGTTGACACTCTGGTACACACCCATATATCCAACAATTTTACTGCTACTCTCTGACTATCCAAAACAATACCTCCCCTATCTTCCTAGGACACAGCCATCTCCACAAATGAGACCCCAGCATCCCTGCCTTCCTCCTCCATCTTTTGCGTATTCCCTCTTCATATTGGACCCACATCATGCCTTTCTTCATAATACATCTCAAACAAATTCACAAACAGATCTAACTTGGCTTTGATAGCAAAGCCATGTAACATTTGAAAAGAAACTCAGTGGTTTCCACTTAGTTATGCTTTGAGTGCCTGAGGTTAAAGCAAACCTGAAACCCAAAGTGAAACTCTGCTTAGAGTGAGAAGAAATACGTGAGGAGAGGGAAAAAACTTTGCTTATATCCCACCATGGTCTGAGAAGCTTCTCTGTAATTCAGAGACCACTGCAATTCCTTTGGAGTTGATGGCCAGTTAGAAGTAAGACTGCTACTTCACATCTATATACATGATAGTACAATTCCTCATAAAAAATTGTAAGAAATCAGTAATGGCACAGAGCGAGCCAGTTCAATGTGAACTAAAGAGATCAGGTCACGGTAAAGAACATACAGAAAAAGAAATATTTTGTAATGTAGTAGCGTCTAAGACAACAAAGTTATTTTGTTCTCTACCACAGGTTTTCTGTGTTATTTCAAAAATATTACATAATTCTTTGGACTCACATCATTCAAAAATGGAGAAAATTGTTATGGCTATTAAAAGGCGCCACATGTTTGCAAAACACTCTGAAATGCTTGGGTGGAGAATAGAAGAGAACACCTCATTAGAATCACTTAGCTGATCAGTACGAAGCTAGAGACAAATTTGAATTAGATGCACTAACAACGGATTTAATCTGGTTGAAACAAATTGTATTCCCTATATAAGCAACTACTACACCAAAAACCTAGCTATGAAAGGCAAGAAGCAAAAACGTAGCAGAGTTTCAGAATCATAAAACTGATGGACTGGATCGGGACTAAAAAAATACACTTACCTCTTCAGTTAAATAAGAACTGCATCCAATAGAGAGGAAAAGTGGAGATACATCACCATTTTCTGATTAACTGAAAGCATTAGGGTTTTTTAGGCATTCCATAAAGTAGTATCCATGACAGCTACTGTAACTATCCTTTCAAAATGAACTCAGTGCAGTGCTGTCCTAATCCATGGCAGCTAGCACAGATTTTTTAAGCAGCAAGCTTATTCTGCATACTTCTTTTGAGTTTCACCCACCAAAACGTAGCTCGCTTCAGACAGCAGAATTAAAATCACCATTGCTTTGTCTCCAACTCTATAGCAAGGCTTTACTCAAGCTGTTACACTCTAAAAACCACAACTGATTTAATAGCAAAGTAATACTCCAAGGAGCTCAGGCCCCCAGTTCAGTGGCCTATGTTATTCCCAGGCCTACCAGTCTTAAACTCTGTTGATTATCGGAACGACTTTTAATCAGTACAGCTCTATGGGAACAAGCTATAGCATGAAAACAAAGATGACGCACACATAAATAGTTATTTCCTTCCACTGTCGGGAATAGCATTTAATAGATGCACTAGTAGTGCATCCCTACTGGAGCAAACCAGGCCAGGAATGTATCACTTGAATGACATGAGTAAGCTATCAAACTTTTCACTGTAGAAAAGGCCTTTGGATTGAATTGACAAGTGTGTTTTCAAACCCAGAAACTAACTTAGCAGCTTCAACCTGTTTCCAGTAACTCCCAAGTAGCATCTGCTGCAAAATTCAGGAAATATGTGTATTAACTCATTCAAAACAAACTACAAAGTACATTGAACAGTCTGTAGAGATCACAACAGTTCTGCTTAGCATACGGAGAAGCTGTTGGCTTGTATTTAAAAGGAATAAAAGCCATAGCTGCTCAACAAGTAAACTGTTCATATTTGGTAGTTACATGAGCAGCAGAACTAAAACAGCCCTGCTCTCCCACATCACGCTCCCTTCTGAATTTCACACGTGCAGGAGGGGATAACCCCCACCAAGAGCCCTTCCTTCAGCACGGGCTCTAAAAACATTTTCACAAAGCTCAGAGAAATTTTATCCTTTTAGACCTTTCCTTCCTTGGTCAAATGTGATGAAATTCATGAAGTTACAAGAGGGGAACAGGGAAGGGAGAGCCACAGGGATGCTTTCTTAAAGATGCCAGCAGAAGTATTGAGGGGGGGGAGAACACAGTTTCAGAAGCAAAAAAGTCCTATCAGTCTAAATGTAATGACATGTTTAATTTTCTAGGAATGTTAATCAGAAAGCATGCAGGATACACTTCATCAAAATCAAACAAAACGTCAGCAACTGCAATTATTTTAGGAACTACCTCTGCTGCAACTAGAATGACAATTTATCATCTTTGTGCTTTTTTGCACTTCATACTTACTCCTTTTTGTTTGTTTTTTGTTTTCACATTCCTGTTGTTGTTATTAAAAACATAAGCATACCCCACATTTTTAACCCTGGGGCTACAAAACATAGCAGTTAAGTAGCCTGCTCATACATCACAGCCTACCCTCAGCCAGCTCCAGTATAATCGGGTTTTTGCTAAAATCCTCAGCACAATCTTCCATCCTCTGAGTTGCACTTAGCCCCATCTCCCGTAGTAAGAACGGGTTGTTATGCCCTACTGAATGAGCCCTGGAACCCAGCACATACTTACTTAGTGTATATTTATGCTTGAATTCACATCAGCAGAAACAATGAGTACAAAAGGCCATACATTATGGGGAAAAAACCCCACAAATACTACAGATGCCTAGAAAAGTCACATATGAAAACTGAACTAATTGAAAATGAGTTACAAAAAGGATACAATTCTAGTACTTATTTGCCTGCTACTTCTAAGCCCTTGATGATGCATTCAAGTCCCATTCCTCCACTCCTCCCATAAGAATGGAAACTATATCTACTCATTTCTCAAATAAAAGGTTAAATATCTCACCTATTCTGTGCTTTAGTTGCTGGAAATTTAAGGAATTGAAATTCTTCCAAAAGGGATTGAGGAGTCAGTAAACCTCTGTTCCAGCTGAACTTTGAAAGTGAACGTTGGAGTCATCAGACAGTTATCAGAGTCTCAGCTGACATCAGACAGCCCATAAACACACTGCATAAAAATAATTACAAAGAATTTTATCTTGAAGTCTGAAGACAAATGCAAAACTGTCACATTAACTCTGCTGTAAAACTGCCAAAAGGAAATACTGCTATTAAATTGCTATTAAATAGCAAAAAAAGACTCCCATATGGGCTTGAGTGCACTTGAGCCCACCCTTGGCACTGCCAACTTGCAGGTAGAACCCAGTGCAATGCACCACACCTGACTTTACAGCTATTTCAATCGGAGATTCGGGACACCCCCATCATAGACAACCACACAATAATCTGCCTCTGGAAAAGTTTCTTCTTAGCTTCATCAAAAAGCAGCTGGTTTTCGATCCAAGTCCAAGAATCTTGCTCCCTCCGATATGTTATAGAAGTTCATGGCACTAAAATCTTAGCAAGAATGCCATATGTTGTCTATGAACTGTGTATCAACAGCGCACGTTGTCTTAGATTACTGTGAAATTTTCATTTACTTGGGATGTGAAATCCGCTTTTTCTTGTGTTTTGGAACACAAGAGAATCCTGTTTTCTTTTTTTAGTTCAGTACTTTGGTAGCACTTTTAAGTTCATTAATCTCTTGTCTCTGCTGATCTATCTATACCATTAGGGACTACTGCACAGTTGGACTGTGGCATCTGTTTTAGAAAAAAACTACGTAGTCTACACATCAGCTTCTGTGTCTCATGCATGCTGCCTCCCTGTGAAACAAGATCTATGGGTATATACATTAAATATGCATGCACATACAGCACTATACGCAAGATGTAAACAGCTCTTGCACACTGATCCAGGTACCGATGAGTCCTGCACAACTGAAACCTTTCATACCACAAAATTGCAGCATTGCCTATAAATACGCTCAGCACTTGTTGCTGACAAGCAAAAAATCCCTCTAGTCGAGACAGCCCACTTACATGAACAAATCATCATATGACTGGAAAAGGCAGAAAAAAAATCGCTGTGCTTTGGACTGCGTTGACTGGGGTCACTGCTGGCATTGACGCCCGGCTGTGGCTGATGTCCCGCAGAGAAGAAGGTGGCAGGGGACGGGTTTGGCAGTTGAGGGAACCGAAAAGTAGATTATGTCCACGAAAATGGAAAGCACTGTAAACATTCCTAGGGCAGAGAGGCTCTGAGTGCTTGTCGGGGAAACACGGGTGGCATCACCATGGGGGAGAGGCCCGAGGGAAGAGAGAAAGGGATGGGGCTGCACTTCACTTCTTGAAAC
>NW_009189190.1:0-6202 GCF_000690835.1 Fulmarus glacialis | reverse complement strand
ACCTTAATGATTCTATGATTCTATAATGTAGAGTATGGAAGAACTAATTCTGAACCATTCCAATTTAGCACTATTTTGTTTTCAGTAATGCTAGTGGGTCTTGCCAAAGCAACTTGCAGTTATCTGCCCTTTAGTTAGGAGCAGTTCTGAATGTTTAGGAATTTATTTTCTCATATCTTTTCATAAAGAGTACAGTGTGATTTGAAGCATTAACCCATTCTGAATGTGTGAATTGGAAAATCTACACAAATCAGCATTTCAGAGGATATTAGGATAAAGTAAGAAAAGTATATTAAGAATACTAAGAAAAGTATATTAAAATGTTTCATTTTGTTCTTTCTGGCTTTCATGGAGTTTGAAGTCCAACTGATATTTGAAACTCTCACTCTAAAGTTAAAACCAACAAAGTGTTTCTGTCACCTGTCAGTGAGTAGCTCAGAAATTTAAGGTATTATTAATGCTTTATCAGTTATTTATGTCAAAAAGATCTGATGTGATCACCAAAAAGGAGGCCTGGGAAGCATTTAATTTGGTCAGTCTTCAGTGTGTTTTGATCTGAGCAAGAATCAACTGATTATTTGTAACATGGCTTTCCAAAAATGGAAAGAGAACAGTAATAATCGGGGAGCAAATAAAAGAAGAAGCCAGTCCAAAATAGTTTACTTTTCTGGAGTCGTCTTAAGCTTACATATTCGCTGTCTAAGAAGTGGTCTGCATCATGAGTCATACTGCGTGTGACATGGCCTGGCAGATTCGGTGCCAAATACTGTTTCTGTAGAATATGTACAATAGCTTCAACTGGTGAGTGATCAGATGTGTCAGATGTTGGTAGGGCCATCTTGGCTGTGTGTTTCTTTCAATATAGTGGAAGCATCCAAAGGTAGGGTAACTATGAGACTTAATGGAGAGCTACCAAAGCTCAGTACGAATGATATTGCCAGTTAAAAAAAATTATGGACCAGATCAGGTAATCATAATAGTTTTAATTCAATAATTTGAAATATATACAATATGTTTGAAGCATATACAGTATGTACAGTAATTTGTGCTGGAATTTGAGGACAACTTATGTTGATTTACATCAAGAATGTGGTTTGGTCCAGGAGATCAATGAATAAAATCAAACTGATTTTATTAGTTAAGGAGACATTCTCAGAGATATTATGGTAAGCACTAGCAATATACCTTTTGTGTAGAAAATCAGCCAGTAGAAATGTGAAGGTTGGATTCATCATTTCCACGCATAGAACACACTAACTTGTGGCACATTAGAAAGAATTACTGCTATCTCAAGAACAAAAACTCACTACTCTTTCAGGAGCAGCAAACAATTCCTCTAACTTGCAAAACAACTTACCTGTGTTACCATGGTATTTGCAGATATAAGAAAAATACCACTAGTTAGGACTGAGAGGATAATTTGCAGAAAACAAGTTAGTTGATTATTTTAGCCCTTGGTTTTATTTGCTTTGCAAGTTGCTTCTGTCAGTTCAGTGGTATGAAATTTTATCTTGGGAATTTTATTCTCAGCTATTCAGGAATAATTCATATTTGTTGTCCATATCCTGTTAGGTATAGTTGCTTGGATACACTGTGGGATCCTGTTTCTACTCCTCCTTGAGTATGCAAATGCTATAGGCTATGCAAGTATTTTTAGTCATGAGTATTTGTAAATAGATCTCTGAAATTCTACTTCTGTAGACATTCATGAAGAAAAACTTGGTTGTATGAGTGTTTTCAGAAAGTATCCACAAAGCTGTTTAAAAACAATAAGTGAATTGCACTGGGTATTGTTACTCTTTTGTGAATGAAGTGATTCATCATGTTTCAATAGAAGAGTGAAGAGCTGACCAGATTTTTTGAGTGGAAGATTTTTCAGGGCATAGAGTTCTCCTCCTTTACAAGTACAGATTTTCTCTTCTTTTTAAAGTGAAATGGTGTGCAATTTCTTCTACCTTGAAGGATTTAAGAAAAGCTCATTAGGAAATCCTCATGATTTTTTTCCCTCTACCCCAAAAAACGTGCTTTCCACAAGAAAATATCCTCTAGTCCATGATAAGAATTTTGGAACTCTGACTGTCTAAAGCCTAGTACTAAAATCTGTTCTTTTGTGTAGGTAGGAAATGTCTTTTTCACAGTTTGTTTGGAAGAAGCAAAACATGAAGTAGCTTCAGTAAGATATTTGTATATTTAGAAGACAAGAAGACCTCTAAATTAGACAGACTTTTTTGCCGTTTTGAATGTATTTCAGTAGCCTATTAATTTCTCTGTCTTAAGTCTCTCTAACGCTAGCTAAATGCTAAAGACTTGCTTTAATTGCAAAGGCAATAAAAGCTTCACGTTTGTACATTTTTTTTTCTTCTTAGGTGAATCACTGCAGTTTCATTATTTTTATTTTTAAAACCCAAAATAACATTTTTGGTTGTATATATTGAAACGAAAACCCACTTCAACATAATATCTCTGAGGAGAATTTTTATCGCCTCAGATATTTTACCTGGATTATGGCATGTGCCTGTTTTTTAACAGCATTTTTCTATGCTCTATATATGTGTATGTGCAGCACAGTTGTGATAAAAAGCTCACTTCCTTTGGTACAAAACTAACCATTATCTGTGACCAATCGGAATGTACTGTATATGTAAGAAAATCCTGGATTTACTTAATATGAGAATGGGTTCATCCATTGGTCATAACAAAATTTTCATTATTTTAAACTGTCTGTCATTTACATTAACTAGGATGTGCATAAGAACCATTCTTAACAATTTGGTGTTGTTTCAATTAAGTTGTTCTTAGATCAAATCAAATAATGGTAGGATTTGTTGATCTGCAAAACTGCCTTCCCCATATGGATTGGTATGAGATTATCCCACCAGGGGTTTGGTATCCAGGAAATTTAAAAAAAATATATCCAAATTACTAAATGTTTTCAGAAGGAGAAAACATTTATGATAATGAAACTGAGTCTATTTTAAAATGCAAGGCATCCTCTTGAAAGCCGGTACTAAGCACACTCAAAGAAAACATTGTGCACTAAACACTGTGTATTATGATTTAATCCATCAATATTTTGGTATGTTTAATATTTAAAGAGTCTGTTTTTAAACCATTACTCAGAAAACCCTGGGATAAAAATGATTTTAAAAATATCAAAGCGTACAAGAATGGAAGATAATTTGACCGTTATCACTGTATTGTCATTAGTAAAAGAAATTCAGCTGTAGCAGTAGTCTGCATATATATGTAATCTGCATCTTTTCAAAACAGAAGAATATATCAGAGCATTTTCCGTAATTTTGAGACTTCTACAAATCAAGTGCATAATAAAATGTGAGACTGTAATAAATGCAGTTATGCATTCCAAATATATGTCAAATATGTTTTCTTATTCAATACAAGGAAATGCAGATGGTTGAAGGAAACTTGTTTCCATTGTAATCAGTAGAACCAATTTTGAAGAGTACTTGCCGAAGCTGAAACAGTGAGTCATCAAACTTTGTTTTATGATAATATAGGAAACGTTCCTTTATCAACTTGAGTGACCTGAATATGTGTTTTCCGTATTAGGGGCTTAGTTCATAAATGAAAAACTGTTAAAGGAAAAATATATGTTTTAAAAAAGGTAATATGACTGTATTATATGATTTGAAAGAACATCTTTCTATCAGAGCTTGCCTGGAACATTGTTTCATATGGATCCTCTCTTAGTGTGTATTATTGTTATGCTGGATGCCATGCATGCTCAAAGGCATACTGAGTTGTGTAAAGTTGCAAATTGAAGTTGCACTTCTTTTACCCCTTCTGTGCTCTGCCATGCACTATTTTAACACTGTGTATTTCACGGTACTAACAACTTTCAAATAGCTATTATATACCTTATACAGATGTTAAACTGTATATGTAGAAATTATGATTTATAAGAATTCTAGTAGGGGGCTGATGATTGTTTCCTTTGAAAGAGGTCTTAACTATGCAGACATGTGGCTTGGGTAGCTCTTATCACGTTAAGTCGTGTGTGTGTGTGTGTACCCAAATAGTCCCCATGTGTATACCAAGTAACACCACAGTCAAATTGATATGAAGAGTTTGGCAAATCCTTTATTTGTGCATTGGTATTATGGTACGGTCTTTAACTTAGAAGATCCCATAATTTCCAACCCCTCAAATGTATCTTGCTTTAATCATTATGAGGTTATATGGTGAGGATGTCAGTGCTTTATGTTGATGGAGGATGTTGAATGTAGGATGTTATCTCTATCCGTTGCAGAATGTGTTTAGTGAAAAGGCACGCCACTGCACTTAAAGGTCACCTTGGAAAACCTCTGCCTGTAACTCGGAGACACATGAATACTTTAACCTACTAATAGAGACCTGCTTAACGTAACACATATAATTAGATAACCAAGTTCATGTGAATGAGATGACTTGCTGTTAGTTTATGGTTATCTCTCAGTAACCTGTTTTTTGTGCCCCTACTCACAGGGTTTCTTCAAGAGAGGGATAGGACATTAAACCTCTCCTTATTGAATCCAGAGGCCTGTTTTGCAGAATTGCCATATACTGAGTTATGTGGTATCAGTTACATCATTCAAAGTGCTATAGAATGCCAAATACTCAGAAAAAGTAACTACTTTAAAGCAGACTCCTCGAATGAGTGTATAGCCTTTACATTTGTGAGGACAATGAATTACAGGAAGAACTAAAATGCTGTGTGTAGCTAGCTTTGGGCAGCAGGATATATAGTCCAAAGTGAATTCACACATGTCATAGTCAAGCTGTTACTGGCTTGTTTAAATTCTGTGGATGCCTTTATGATGTCACATTGCTGTCACCCTGTGATAACGGGGTAGACATACTCTCTGTTCCTCAGTTCTCCACTGGAGATAAGGGAATACTACTTTACATTCTGATGGTAAATTGATTGGTGATTGTTAGTCATTCAAATGATACAGGGGAAAGCTTCACACAAAAAACTTAGGAAGAAATTAAGAATGAGGTATTTAAAGCAGGTTTATGAAATTACATTAAAGACCTGTGGCATCACATTGAATAATGGAGGTAGACTAAAATAAAATACTTCTTTGTTCATTAAGTGAGCATCGTTAATCTTATTTACCAAACAAGGTGGAGTCCTGGGGAAAACCTAATATATGAATCAATGATTGCAGAATGAGCGCTGTCAAATCTGCTCTTGCAATTGAGTAGAAAGTTAACTTGACTTATTGCTGTTCAGTTTACCCTTCAGCTGAAAACCAGTAATCCTTCACGGGACTATGGCAATGCTCCTACTCCATGTCCAAAAAGTAAAATAGGGTTGCTTAAAACACCTTTGGTGATGGTTAAAACTAAGAACTTCCTCCTCCTGTGAATAGTCAGCGTGTCTCAGGGGATATAATGCTAACCACTCAGATAGCTCAGACCCAGTTGCAAAAACAAGTCTGTGCCCTACATCGCAGTGTTGTCAGCCATGTATGCTCTGAGCTCTGGTCCTCTCAGGAGTAAGAAAAGCTTGGTAGCATTGTCAGCATCAGGCAAAACAATGTCTGATTTTATGAATTGATTAAAAACTGAAGGAAAGGAAAAGAGCCATTTTGCCTATCCTTGCTTATTTCAGCCCACCACTAAAAATTATTACAATAAATTCAATTTATATGTTTGTAAATGTCATAACATGAATCATACCACTGCTGACAGTCTGAATTGCTCATGCTCTCAACTGTTTGGAAGAGCACTACAGCCTAGAGCTTCACACATGCTTCCTCAGTAGAGGATAATCAGAGTTAATTATGCCCAAGCATAGCCTGTTTATGCAGCAAATTATTTTTTTGAGGTATTTCTTTCATAGACACTCTAGCTACCTTGAGCAAGCTTGACTTTAACGAGCTCTCCCTCTGTAGAAGTTCCTTATCTTCAGTTTCATTTCTTTTCTAGACCCTGAAAACTATTTTGTCCACTTTGTAAGCTTAAGCCCGTGATGTGTCTCCTAGACCTCTTCATGTTTATGGTGGTGCATATTTCCTTTTCATTAACAGCAACTTGAGGGGAAATAATAAAAATGAAGCCTGCATACAAGTCATCTAGTCTTTGACTTGTCCCTTCTCTTCACCCCCGTACACCTCCATTGAAGGCAGTCCATCACGCCCTAGCACTGGGCTGCTGGGAGAAAATACAAATATTTCATAGAATCATAGAATCATTA